>NC_056727.1:131792747-131835247 GCF_019279795.1 Protopterus annectens
ATATAATTACAAAGTTAAAGTGTGCGGTGGGATGTTCAATAGTGTGCTTGTATAAAGCATTATACTGACATTTATTTCTAACATTACTTAAATGTTCTGATACCCATAGTCAAAAAGGTCAAGATGTCTGACCTATATAGAAAGCTGAGCATGTACATGTAACTAGATATATAACCCAATCCGTGCTACAATTAGCAAATACATTAACATTAAATATTTTAGAGGTATTTTTACTGGTGAATTCCTTTGTCTTAACCACATATTTACAATAGGTGCAATGGCCACATCGAACACAACCCAACAACATACCCCCTTTCTAATGTTCCCTAGAGTGTGCCCTTATTTTGTATCTTACGTTTATAATGATTAACCCCCCCCCCCCCAGTGTCTGACCTATTCTAAAGGAAAAGCGACATCTAGGACCAAGAAAATTAATCTATCCCCTGCCCAATGTTTTTGAATTAAATCCATAAAGCCAAAGGTGTTACATTCATAGCTCATAGTAAATCTAATATTATTGTTTTTATTATTTTTGTCGATAATTCAACAAATCTGTCCTATCAAAGGTCTGAACTAAATCACTAGTTTGAATAAAATAAGAAGTTATGTACCTACCATAACGTTCCATGTTAGTTGTCTTCTTCTTGCCTTCTTTCTTGCTGGATGGGTTCGGAGCCGATCTTCGGCTCCGACTCGGCCAATACTAAAGCTCAACAGCTAATTCCACCGGCTCGAGGCTCCCCTATATCCCACAATGCTAGGCGGTAACTACTCAGATCTCGTTTGATAGCTATACCAAGCAACCCTAGTCTCCATAGAATGGAGTAGGGAAACCCACCTCAAAAACAACCTGCGTGAAAGGTATCGCAGACCTAAGAAAGGAGAAAAAGAGGTGGAAGAACGTGTGAGAATGACGACTTCCAGAGGAAGAACACAAACTGAATTCCTGTCGGTCTGTCCAGGCTTGGGGGAAGGAGGGTGGGACGCAAGAAAGAAGGCGAGAAGAAGACAACTAACATGGAACGTTATGGTAGGTACATAACTTCTTAATGTTAACTTGTCTATCTCGCCTTCATTCTTGCTGGATGGGACCGCGTCCCTAGCACCTTATCCCAGGTGGCCTATCGAACAGACTCTTGAGAACAGTGGAACCAAAATTGGCACAGCTTCTGGAAACCATGTCCAATTTGTAATGTGAAATGAATGTATGAGGAGAAGCCCAGGTGGCTGCTGCACAAATGGAATCTATTGGCAGCCTATCCTGAAAAGCTACGGATGTAGCTAATGCCCTAGTTGAATGAGCTCTAGGTCTTGAGGGTAGTTTTTGATGTCTGATCTCATAGATGAAGGTAATTGTAGAGGTGAGCCATCTAGAAAGGGATACTTTAGTAACAGGAAGGCCCAATTTCCCTTCCGCATATGACAGAAACAATTGATTAGATTTCCTGAATTGTTTAGTCCTGTCTAAGTAATATCTAAGTTGGCGATGAACATCCAAAAAATGTAGCTTTTGTTCCGACCTGTTTGAATAGTTAGGGAAAAAGACGGGGAGATCAATAATTTGGTTTAGGTTTACTTGAGAGGAAACTTTGGGCAAAAAGGATGGATTAGTATGGAGGGATACCCTATCTTTGTGAAACACTAAGTAAGGAGGACGACTGCACAGAGCATGGAGTTCAGATACCCTTCTCGCTGAAGTTATAGCTACCAGAAAAAGTGTCTTCCAAGAAAGCAACTTCAGAGAACATGAAGGTTCGAAGGGGGGAAGGATTAAGGATGCCAGAACCAAGTTCAAATCCCATTGAGGCGGGGGATCTTTCATTGGAGGTTTGAGAAGAAATACGCCCCTTAAAAAGGCTTTACAGAGTTTGTGAGCCATGATGCTAGACTCCGAGACACCAACATGAAAATTAGATATGGCAGCCAACTGAACTCTAATGGTAGATGCAGATGATCCTAAATGAAAGAGTTCTGCTAGAAAGTCTAGAATAGACTGGATAGGTGCAGTAAAGGGATCTATGTTTTTTGATGTTGCCCAAAAGGAGAAGCGTTTCCATTTGCTACTATAAATCTTCCAGGTAGAAGATTTATGAGAGGCTATCAAGATATCTCGGACCGAGCGAGATATTGAGGGAAGCCTGGCTAAGGTTGGAATCGGAGAAACCACGCTGTGAGGTTTAGAGAAAGCAGAGATTGGTGCAGCTGACCCAATTGGTGGGTTATCAGATCTGGTACTGGATCCAGATGCCAAGGCTGCTCCAAAAGGTAACGATGAAGAAACGGAAACCATATCTGTCGAGGCCAGTAAGGGGCAATGAGGATCATTGTCACTCTCAAGGCGATGGCTTTCTGAATTAGTTGAGATATCAGTGGAAAGGGGGGAAAGGCATATAGAAGTCCCCGGGGCCAATCGTGGACTAGAGCGTCTCTGGTGGGATGGCCTGGTAACGGGAAGAGAGTGAAGAAGTCATGACACTTGCTGTTTTGGGGAGTAGCAAAAAGATCGCAGCAAGGCTGGCCCCATCTTAGGAATACTTCTTCTAGAACTGATTTCTTTAGAGACCACTCGTGGGGCATGAGAATTGCCCTGCTCAATTTGTCTGCAATAACGTTGGATTTCCCGGGAATGTGCGCTGCTATCAGAAAACGCTGAGAAGAGATCGCCCATTGCCAAAGTCTGAGTGCCTCTCGACATAAAGGGTATGATCTGGTTCCGCCTTGTTTGTTGATGTACCACACTACGGACATGTTGTCCGTTTGAATTGCAATAGTCCCAGTGGGAAGAGAGTCGTGAAGGGCTTGCAACGCTAAAAGCACTGCTCTCATCTCTAAGACGTTTATGTGCAAGAGGCACTTGAAAGGTTACTACGTGCCTTGGACTGTCCTGCCCTGATAATGCCCCCCCACCCGATCAGAGAGGCGTCTGTTGTCAACGTGGCGACTGGGTGGGGGGAAGAGTAAAGGGTCTTCCTCGGAGAAGTTGAGATGATGTGATCCACCAAGACAGTTGATTCTTGCATGATTGAGTTATCAATATGGTATGGGACATCGGGAGCTGTTGAAAGGACCATTGAGTAAACAGCATCCATTGGAGGATCCTCATGTGAAAGCGAGCTAAGGGGAGAAGGGGAATAGCTGCTGCCATGAGTCCTAACACCTTCAAAACTAGTCTGGCCTTGACTTTGTTGCATTGTAAGAGAAGGGAAACTTGTTTTCGAATATCTGACACTCTCTGCTCTGTGAGTCTGGCTGAAAGATTGAGTGTGTCTAAGGTGGCGCCTATAAAGGTAATAGATTGACAAGGCGACAAGGCAGATTTTTTGAAATTTATCGAAATGCCTAGAGCTTGGCAAGATTGGATGGTGAAGTCCCTGGATAGAAGAAGCTGATGTCTGGTGGTGGCGGTAAGGAGCCAGTCATCTAAATATGGAAACACCTGGAATCCTTGACGTCTCAAGTGAGCCGCGACCACTGCCATGCATTTGGTAAACACACGGGGGGCTGTAGTGAGACCAAAGGGCAGGGCCCTGAACTGGTAGTGACTGGCTCCCAGCCTGAAACGGAGATATCTTCTGGAGCATCTGTTCATCTTGATGTGGTAGTACGCGTCCTGAAGATCTATCGAGCACATCCAATTGTCCTGACCCAAGAAGGGTAGAATGGACTGTAGCGTGACCATCCGGAATTTTGTTTTCCTGATATACTTGTTTAAGTAGCTGAGATCCAGTATGGGTCTCCAGTCCCCTGTTTTTTTTGGTACCAAAAAGAATTTGGAGTAGATTCTGGATCCTTGCTGGTCTGCTGGGACTGATTGGATAGCTCTTTTTGATAGCAGCTTTGAAATTTCTAATGCTGCTTGTTCCCTTAGACCGGGTGGAACGTCTGGAAGGGATCTGTTGGGTTGGGATGGGATGTGAATAAAGGGAATTTTGTAACCCTCGGATATGATCGACTGTACCCATTTGTCTTGAGTAAGGGAAAGCCAGGCTTTTGGGTACAGGGATAACCTTCCCCCGACTGCCTCCGAAGGTGGACAGCCAGGCAGCCCCTCAGGGATGCTGAAAGGGTTTATCAGAGAACATTTCTCTGCTACCCTGGTTTTGCGGACCTCCTCTGCCTCTAGGGCGGTGTCTATTATTATTCCCCCCTCTGCCTCTAGAGGGGAATCGACCTTGTGCGTCAGATGAGACTCCATGGGATTGTTTACGGAACCATATCTTTCCTCCCCTCTGACCTTTGGGATAGGGTCTAGAAGGGGTAGAAAAACAGACTCTTACGGCAGAGAGAGAGTCTTACCTTCTACCTCGCACCTGGTCAATGTATCCTTCATCTGTGGACCAAACAAGGATGATCCATCAAAGGGAGAATTGGTGAAGGACGCCTTGAAAGGGTCCGCAAAGTTATACAGCCGCATCCAGGCGTGACGTTGTAAGGCAACACCTGTGCCTGCGGCTCTACTCGCCCCATCCGCAGCATATGAGACCAGCCGCATGGAGGAGTTAACGATGGAATTCAGGGTTGCCAACTGGGAGTTCATTCTGTCTTGGAACCCCTCAGCTGCAGGATCCTTTATCAGTTCACCCATATCCTTGAGTAAATCTCTTTGGAGACGAGTGAAGTGGCATAAGTAGTTCAGCGACCGCATTGAAAAGGTCGCTGATGAGAACATCCGCTTGCCGTACCTGTCCATGGTCCTAGATTCCTTATTAGGAGGATGGACAGGAACCGACGGATCGGCTAACTCCTTCTTAGTGGCCCCAGCCACCACCATGGCATCAACAGGGACACCTTTGGATAAAAAAATCTTTATCTCTAGGGGCAGTAATAAATTTGGATGGTCTCCTCGGGGTGGGTTCCACTGAATCAGGAGCCGTCCAAGCCTGCCTTGCCACCACTTCCATAAGGGGGTCAAAGGGAGGGGACACCCAGGAGGTAGAAGGGTGAGAGCCAAACGCCTCAAGATACACTGACTCATCCTCCGAAGGGTTAAGGGCTGGCCAGTTCCCCCTCTGTTTCAGGATCTCAAGGATGTCAGCAAAGGAGACATCCTCAGAGGGGGATCGAGGGGAACCTTCAGATTCCTCTAAGTCAGTGTCAGAGGTGATAGACTCAGGGGAGTCAATGTGCTTCCTCTTGCACTGCCTCTTCCTAGGGGGATCTCCTACCGGGTCAGGAGAGGCCTCGGAAGAGGAGGAAATTCCCAATGGGGAAACTTGAGGAGTTGGCTCTCTGCGGTCTAAGGCAAGGGGGTGAGTAGAAATCACCGCAGGCACTGTAGATGGAGGGGCTGAAGGAGCCAACTGTGGGGCAGACCCTGGTTCTAGGACGCTCCGCATGACCTCGAAGGCACCCCTGTCAGGCAAGGCCAGAGACCCCCGCTCCGAAGAGACAAGGACCTCCCCCGGCACCGACAGGGACGGCTCCGAAGCCGATGTTGGAGCCAAACTCACCAGCGCCGAAGCCCCAAGAGGGAGAGCGGGGTCGGACAAGGGTCCGATGCCACTTGCCCCCTCGGAGCAGACGAGGGAAGCTTGGCGCCGAGATCCCTCCAAGGAGGAGGTCGGAGCAGACGACGGAGTCGAAAGGGAAGGTATCGGATCCGACGCACTGACAGTCATGGCTCCGACAAGCCCTGGCTCCGAACTCAAAGGAGTCGGAGGAGGAATATATTGGGGAACAGAAATAGCCACTGACTGCTGAGTCGGGCTATGCAGCATTTGGGCCAGTGCCTCGGACTTGAGAAGTCTACTCACTACCCTTTGCAAATCGTGGTCAGATAGCCTGGAAGACCGTGAGGAATGAGTTTTATGGCTCCGTTCAGAAAGAAGAGGGGATCCTGGCGCCGAGTGCACAGAGCCGATAGAGGGGGATCTAGATCTCTTCCTAGACTGTGGCTCCGAACCCATCCAGCAAGAATGAAGGCGAGATAGACAACTTAACATTGAGATTTACAATACCCTCTGTCACAAAATCTGGAGATAAGATTCCAGTGTTGTAATGAAAACACATAATTTGTAGGACAAATTCTATGACTCCTCAAAAATTGGGATTTGGGGATGTTAAGTATGATGCGTCTTGGATGACAGCTGGATGCATGTAATAGGGTGTTGGAGTGTGGGTGTTTACAAAAGACACTGCTCTCTAAGGTCCCATCCTGCTGGCAAATTACTTGAACATCTAAAAATGAAATACAGTCAGTGTCATAATGTAGTGTGAGCTGAATCTTCCACTTGTTCTCATTCAGGTATTGGACAAATTCCCCGAGATAATCAACGTCTGATTTCCATACCAACCAGCAGTCATCAAGATATCTTCTCCAAATGTCATTTTCATCCAAAAACAAATTGTGATTACAATCAAATCATTTATTGTTCTAAGTAGCTCATAAAGAGATCACCATATATCAGAGCAAAAGAAGCCCCCACAGCTGGACCAAGAAGGAAAAAAACAAAATAGGGCAGTGTTCTGTAGCAAGGCACATGCATATCTGGAATAGAATATGTGAATTCAGTAGTAATACAATATTTGCATGCCACTCTTCAAGGTACTACCTGAGCTAGATTGGACAGAAATTATATTTCACTGGAGGAAGTGTATTTAACTGAAAGCTTTAACTCACACCCACTAACTACTTCAGATCATACACCTTTAAATACTTAGATTAAGATGCAGGGCAATAGGAGTTTACAAGACAGCTGCCAGGTGATCAACAGCTTAATTTCTGCTCTCTCAGTGTGAAAACAGAAACTGAGAAAAGGGAGCCAGTGAAACTGTCTTTTTAGGAAAACAATCAGTTACTGGCTAGTAAGTACGTCTCAATGTCAGCAAAGAAGAAACTTAGAGAACTTGAAAGAAAATCAGCCAGAAAAGGTGAAGGGAACACACTGTCTGGAAATAATCCAGTAACTGTTCAGCAAAAAGCAGTTCCAGCTTCAGCTTTGGTACAAGAAATGACTTCCAGTAACTTACACGATAAAGTAAATCAAATGTACTAAGAGGTGATTAAAATTTATTTTATTTATTTTACATTTGCTAATGGGAAATTCCAACTGGACCAGGTCCATTTTCAGCAGAGGCCCGGGGAGAAAATCTCCAGTATCAAGTTATACAAATACAGTACATCCAGCATAATACACAAAACAGGTTACATCATGTATGCTGAGCATAGTAATATAACAAGAAATTAATAAAAACACTAGTGTGTTAAAGAAGCTCTAGAACATAGGTAAACGACAATGTCAGTTACAGTACATCCAGTATAATACACAAAACAGGTTTTATCATATATGCTGAGCATAGTAATGTAACAAGAAATTAATAAAAGGAATAAAATACTGAAGAAATATATCAACTTAAATAACAAAAGGCTGGAAAAGTAGACGACGCTTTAACTAGCTATTCAGATGAGCTGATATGATTGCAAAAATGAGAGGTTGAAATGAAGAAAAGGATGACTGAGTAGGAAACCTCTCTAGAAGAGTTGTTTCAAAAAATGGTAGGCTAAGATGACACAGTGCTCAGAGAAAACCTAGGATTTTTTTTGTCACAGAGATTGGAAGGAACAGATGGCATTAATTTTATGAAAGCACAGATAAACAACTGGACTGGGATTCCACAACATGATTTGTTAACTGAAAGGGCACAGGGTGTGTGCTCCAAACCTGGCCATGAGAAAACAGTCAAGACCTGTATTAGCATTAGCAAAGATGCAATCATACCAGCAGAAAGAGTTGATCCTGACAAAGTTGTGGAAGAAGGGAAAGTATTTAAAACTGGAGGCAGCAGAATGTTTGTTAAAATGGTTACTCACTGTACATCAGGCAGAAGAGAAGCAAAGTTATTGCAGCAATCATGGACTCTTGTGAGGCACATGTGAGATTCAAGCTGCTTTATTCAGCTATCTTCAGAATACTTTTTCCTGGAGGATCAAATACAGTTTTGAATGAAGAACAGGCTACAGAGGAAATAAAAATTATCCAATAAAAAATAAGCCAGCAAACAAAAGGGGATTCTGCTTCTCATTTTCCTGACCAAGCTCATAGAGAGACTTTTTGTCAGTGAAACATTTTCCAATGTTACAAAGGAAAATGTTTGAGAGAAAGAAACAAGCAAAGGATTTGACTAGAAGAATATTGAGTACCTTGGACATGAACCAGAGTATAACGTTGGCATATGGAGAATGAATAGGAAGGCCAGCAACACTGAAATTAGTGAATAAATGGGAGACTATAAATCATCAATCACATTTGTGAAATATGGCAAGAAAAACTGTCTGAGAGTGACCAGACTTATGTCGACATTGTTAAATGTGTATATACCCCACTATAAGCCATTAATGTTTAGAATACTAAAGGGGAAAAAGTAACTAAATAAAACATTTTTTTTTTTTCTTATGAGAAGTGAAGCACATATACTATACAGTAAAGCAGTTCTGTGTAGTATGCAGTCGGGATATTTTAAATGTCGTTAGAAGTCGTCTTTCAAGTCACTGTTGTAGGTATTAAAATATTAAAGTAAGCAAGTATTTTTTAGTTGTATGAAATATATGCCTTACAGTATAACGAAGAGCAGAAAGGCTTGACAAAAGCAAGTTTACTGCAAATATGCTGTAATCTTGTCCTGCTGGGGTGGGGATAGACTTATTACATTAAATGTAGTATTAAGATATTTCCTCTTATTTTTACCATGGTAAATGTCTAGATTAATAAGTGTTCTTGTAAAGAAATACGCATGAAAAATAAGACAAAATGACGAAAGCCATGGAAAATGCTGTTTCCTACATCTGCAAAGATATGTTTTTTTTTTATTGGCAAATGTTAAGTGGGAGTGAAGTCAACTGTTGCTGAAGGCATCTGTTCATTCTGTTCTGACTAAAATTGACAAAGATTCATTGCTGACTTTTACATGGAGACAATCTGTCTGCAGGTGCAAGCAATTCATTTTGAGAATTCTGAGCAGTCTTTGCAGATGGAAATGCAAAATGTAAAGGTACAATGGCAAGCAATTCAGCAGAAAATGAACTTTGAAGTGAATTAAGTGTAGAGGCCTCCCTAGCAGCCTTAATATTGTAAACAGTACACTGTTCTGTTAAATGTATTTGTTTTAAAGGTAGCCAGTGTTCTAAACATTAATGATTTCTGAAAGCATACTCACTGTTTTTCACACCTGGGAGGAGAAGAGAGAGAGAAGAAAAAAGAGCAGATAGCAATCAATGTAAATATAAACACAGGCTGTGCACTTTAGCATGGATGACCTTACTTTTAGGTTAGTTAATGCCTGTGGGTGAAACTGTCGATTTGGGGCAATTGATTGGTCTGGAGGGTTAAACTTCATTTTCTGATGATGTAAATAGTTTTGGGTTAATAGCAGATGGGGGTGTTGTTAAAATGCATATACTTTTTTGCTGTGGGATGTCATTAAAATAAAAATGTCTTGAAGAACGTGACATCGGTTCAGATGGAGATGAGAAGAAACAACTGTATAAAAGAGCAGCCTGCCACACATTAGGGTGTGCATGTACCACAAAATTTGGAAATACACATTAAAAAATGTCATATATAACAGGTGGGAACAATATATTTTTTTCATAATTACTATACTATCCATATTAACCTAGAAATTAAATGGCTTTTAATTGAAAGCTTCAACATAAATCTAATAACCATTTCAAATCATAAATCAATAACAACTAAGATGAAAATACAAGGTTATGAATTAAAAATGAGATGCTGGCAGTTTCCCGCCTACCTGTTAAAAAGAAAGCAATTTAAGAACTGGAAAGTGGAAATTATTCATGAGTTATTAGGAAAGATAATTTCTTCAGAAGTTATAGCTAGTGAGTGGAATAAAATGAAAATGGAGTTCAACAATATGGTAGAAATAAACAAGAAAGATAAATAAGTCAAGTAGTAATACAAATTATTTACAGAGGCTGATGAAGGTGCAAGTACTACAGAATAAGGAAAATCTCACATTACAAGAAAAGGTGCAATAGCAGAGTGCTAATAAGAAAAAAGGGAGTACTTGGATAATATGCATGAATTTAGAAAGGTTGCTGTTAAGCAACTCTTTCTGATAACTGTAGAGCCAAAAAATTTGGGCAACAAAGTGGAAAGGGTTGTTGTCAAGTTAAAGGATTCTATAACAAAAAAAAAAACTACAGATCCTGTAGATATATTAGAGATATTTGAGACATTTTATAAAAAATTGTATAAAGCAGAGAAATGTAGAAATAAAAAAACAGCACAAATGGAAATATTTATAAAAGAATTAATTATGCCAAGGTTAGAGGTAGATAAGGCTTGACAATAGCTAAGATAAGAGAAGATTACATAAAACTCCAATTTAATCAACTTGCAGGAAACTCTAGAGGAACAGATGGTATTTTTGAGAAAGTCTGCAAATTGGGAGGGAACAAACTGATCAGAAAGATTTGTTTAACAGTATTTTAAGAGAAGGGGAAGCACCAACATCTTGGAAGAAAGCTGTGGTGGCTGTAATACCTAAAAGAAGGTAAAGACCCATCAGACTCTGCTTCATATCGAGTAATTTCAATTTTAAACCATTGGAGTAAAATATTTATGTCTATACTAGCCAAAAGAATTGCAAAAGTACTGCCAAAAATTGTTAGATATAGAACTATGTGCTTTTGGAGTTGAGGCAAATGTTTGACATGAACTGAACAATGATGATCCACAGGGAAGCAGAATGCAAGAAAATACTGCTGCTGCTGTTTTTGGGTCTTGATGCAGAGAAAGCATTAAACAGAGTAAGCTGGGATTTGATGAGTAGGGCAATGGAAGCCTTTGCATTCTGATACAGTAATTAGGAGGGTAAATGAATGATCGGATGCAAAAATTAAAAAGGGAAGGTTCCTTTCTGATAAATTGTGTCTGAACAGAGGGACTAGGCAGGGATGTGCTGTTTCCCCTTATTATTTGGTTCTCATTTAGAGCCATTGGGAAATAAAATAAGGGACTCAGAAAATCATGAATATAACTGGTAAGGTAATCAAGAAAAGTTTTCTTTATTTGCAGATGATATTTTTCATCTGATAAATTCACAAAAGGACATCTCATTGCAGCTTCAATACTTTTCAGGATATAAAATTAATGAAGATAAAACAAAGGCTACAGTCATAAATTAGGTACCTAACATGAATTGGTTTGACAATACCCATATTTATGGGAATACAATAAGATGTAGTATTTAGGAGTATGGATTAAAATGGCTTGTGAAGATACTGCAGCTTCATAAATGCTAGCTAGTGCTGCTTTGGCAGTCATGGCAGACATGCTCCAAAGTTCTCAGTGTGTAGCAACTGCAGCAAGCTGCTGATTACAGTTTAGCAAGCAAATTCTGCAATGACAGGTTTACCCTGCCCCACAATTTTCTTTGCTTGTCTGCTTTAAATTGACGGAGGTGCTAATTTGGGAAATTGCTGAGTGCCAGATAAAGCTGCTGTTTTGCTGCCTCCCATTTCATTAGCAGCCATTTCCACTCTGACTTATAACCTTCTTCTTGAGTTATGCATATAAATGTTAACTCCATAGCTCTAAAGTAGCTTTTCAAATCAGATAACCCTAAACCATCTTGCTCTATGGGGATAATTATCTTATCCCACTTAACTCTTGCCCTCTTTCCCTCACAAATAAATTCCTCCAACTAATTTATTAATTACTATGCATAACTTCTCTGGTTGACAAAAACATACCTGATCTGTATATAAAACTAAAAGGACTTGGATCATTTTCACTGCTGGTATCTTACTATCCATATCCACAAACAAGAACTTCTAGTTTCTCTGTTTTTATGTCATCTTTTGTTGAATCTCTACCCTCATATCCTTAGCTGCCATAACAGAAGCCTTTTTAATCAATAAATATGGGTATTGCTGAATCAAGTCATAAATGGATTCATAATTTACAGCTATAGCTTATGTTTTATCCTCATTAATTTTGTATCCTGAAAAGACATGAATACATCTGAAAATGGTCAACACTGAGATGTAATTTTCTGGATTTAAATACAAAATAATATAATTTGCAAATAAAGTCAACCTTTCTTGATTACCCTACCAACTATACCCCATAGGGAAAGAGGACATCCCTGCCTGGTTTCAACTTGCCAGAGGGGAATCCTCCCACTTTAATTCTTGTGTCTGATCCTTCATATACTTTGATAATTAATTTTATTTATTTAACATTTGTTTACCGGGAAAGTCCGACTCTGGGAGAAATGCTCCAGACGCATGTCTTTCTGACATGGGAGGAAACTGGAGTACCTGGAGGAAACCCACATGAATGCAGGGAGGACATGCAGACTCTGCACAGAAGGCACCCCGGTTGAGAATCGAACCGGAGAACCTCTTGCTGTGAGGCGACAACTCAACCGCTGCACCACTGCACCATCCAATTAACTTTATTATTGTATCACAGAATCCAAATGGTTCCATTGCCCTTCTCAAAATCCAAATTTATTCTGTTGAATGCTTTCTCTTTATTAAGACCCACTGGCAACAGCTGTATTTTCTTACATTCTGCTTCCCTCTGGATCACCATTCTTCTATTAACGAAATAAGAAAGTTTTGTAGTTACCATAATGATAGATCCTTGTTGTCCGATTTTCATCTGGTTCAGCAGTGGGTTTGTCAGATCAGGCTTCAGCACCAAATCTGAAGCTCTTCAGTTCAAGGGATCTGACTCCTCCTCTACATATAATTCCCTGGTCTCCACCTTAATACCTCAGATTAAGTTTATTCCTTTATAAAATAATATTCCAAAGCACAAACATGCAATTATGCACTAATGAAATAACTCTTACTCTGGCTCATTTCTAAATGGTATGAAAGAAGATATGGCATAGTTCTAAGACACTGGCAATAATGACTGCTTACTGACAGGGAATGCCAAAGTCAACCAGTCCTCAGTCTCTTATTTGTGACAATCTGGTAGAGATAAGTGGGAAGGATGTTGAATTGGATTTCATATCCAATGTTGTCTATTTTCATCCAATTCAGCTGTGAGATAGATTCCCAAGCATACAGACCCAGATGGTATCGAGGAAGGACATTTTTAAGAATGGTTGAGTCAAAGGATGAATGTGAAACTAGACTGTTCATCCAGTTCATAGTGAAATACAAAAGTATGAACTGTTGGCCAGGCAGAACTATCATAAGTAGTCTAATGGCAAAGGCTGTGCCCTTGTGGAGTGAGCTTTAGGTTTAGATTGTAAAGAAAACCCCTTTTTATTATTCACAAATGTAATACAATAGGATAACTACCTAGACAGAATGACTTTCGCCACTACCTTGCACAGTTTGGGCTTGGAGAATGCTACAAACAATTTATCAGACTTTCTTAAAGGCTTAATTCTATCAAGATAAAACCTGAACTGGCAATGGACGGCCAGCACATGAGGCATGTATTCACCTTTGTTAGAAAACTGTGGAACAAAGACTGTAAATTTATTGCCTGATTTAGATTAGCTTCGAATGCCACCTAATGAAGGAAGGATGTGTTAGTTCTCAGTGAAACCCTGTCCTCCTGTGCTTGTGAAAAAACAAATACTGTGGTTTGCACAGGCTAATGCTTGCATCTCTGAAGGGACTCTGCTTAGGTGAAGGGACAGCCACGAGAAAAATTGTTTAAGAGTGGAATTTTAAATCCACTGTAGCAGCAGGCTCAAAAGGGTGAATGAGTCAATGCTTGTAATACGAAGGTCAGAGAAGAAAAGTTCCCTTTAAGAAAGCATTAGAAATCTTCAAGGAGGCAGATGAATTATTCTGCCCTACATGAAAGCTAGAGATGGCTGCTAACCGTACTTTGATAATTAAATAACTAGAGCGGTTGTAAAAAGCTCCAATTAAAACTCTAGAATGGAGGAAACAGGAGCTGAAAATGGGTGCAGACCTTGGATTCTGACCAAACAGAAAACATTTTCCACTTGCAACAAGTAAATTTTGGTAGTGGCATGTTTTTGAGATGTTGATAATATGCGAACAACCAATGAGGAAAGCCCTGCATCTATGACTAACATTAGAATTGAAGACCCAAGTGGTATATTTCATGGCTGTCTGGGGGAGCTAGTCCAGAAGGGTGAGCCAACAGATCTTGAAACTGATCCAGTTTCCATTCAGGATGCATTAGAAGAGGGCACAAGAATGGAAACCATGTCTGTCAAGGCCAGAAAGGGGAAATGGGGAACACCTTGGCCTTGCACCTTCTTGCTTTCCGTATAAACCTGCTCATTACATGCAATGGTGAGGATACCCAGAGGCCAAATCTGGACCACAGCATCCTTTGGTGACTGTCCTTGTGGAGGGATCAGGGCAAAATGACTGATGCCATTGTGGTTGACATGGGATTCAAACAGGTTGCAGCATGGTTGGCCCTAGTGACTACAGAGCAAGTTTGTTACGGTTGGTTTGAGGGACAACTTGTGAGGATTAAGACAGAGCTGCTCAATTTGTCCACCAGAAGACTGGATGACCCAGGGATATGGGCTGTCATTAGAAAGTGGTGCGAAGACATTGCTCAGTGACAGACTCTCATGGCTTTGTGACACTAGGAATAGGAACAGGTTCATCCCTGTTTGCTGATGTACCAGACCATCACCATATTGTCGGTCTGTACCTGGATCAAACCTCTGGAGACGGCGTCCTGAGAGGCTTACAAACTAAAGGAAGACCCATTTCATCTCCAAAACATTGATGTGAAGATTGACCTCTAAATATGACCAAGTACCCTGGACTGTCCTAACTTCAAAATGTTCCCCTCACCCTAGAAGGGAAGCATCTGTCATCAATACAGCCACAAGGGTATCCATTAGGAACTGGCATCCGCCCTCCACAGAGGAAGAAGTTATCCATCAAGATGTTTGTTTGCAAATCTGAGTAAGTCTTATTTTGGTGTGGAAAGGATAGAACCTTTGAAACCACAGAACCACCAAAGTCCACTGGAGAACTTTCATGTAAAATCTTGACAGTGGGACTGTGAAAACTTTGGAAGGTATAAGGCCCAATAGACAAAGCATCAGCCTTGCTGGTGGACAAGGGTGATGAAGAACCTGAGTTGCAGTGAGACAGAAGGAAAGCACTCTAGAGACTGGAAGATGGGAAAGTCTGTGAGAATGTTTTCAGGTGGCATCTGATAAGCTATCTGTTGAGATGGTGTAAAGTGGCTCTCGGTCACTGTGACGTCCTCAAACTGGGCCAGTAATCAAAGAGCATGAATCCTCACCACTGACACTGGAAAGGGACATTCACTTGGAATACAAATGGATACACACAGCATTTCTAGATCCAGCTCTCTGAACCACAATCTCCCTTACAAGCACACAGGGAACACATTCAACCTGGCGTCTAAATATCTCTATATCTGTCTCCTTCCAGGTCCCCAATAAGACTCCCCACTGGTACAGCTGTAGAGTTAGGTTCTCAGCCACCAGTTCTCCAGCACCCTCTCTGTGAAACCAGTGCTTCATGCCCCTGCTCCAAATAGCTGACACACACATTGTGAGATCTGATTTTTCACACACACACACACACACACCCTGGAAAAGGCTGGCACAGATTTACCTGCTGTGCCCCCTTCTACCCAGAGTATACGGTAGTTATCACTGCCACCAGACACTCCACAAACCGCTACTCTGAGGCCCTTAACAAACGGTGTCTAATTATAGGTTCATAGGTAGGTAACTAGGCTATCTGCCCAAGGGCATTTATAAGCCTAGCCAGAAAGTGTTGGCTTTCGCCTCCCTTTTAGAGTAGTTTCCTGAGCCTCTGTCCCGCAGGGCCACTGAAGTGATCCCAGGAGTAAATTTACGATTTCCCATCCACTCGTCAAGATTTCTCTTGAGAGTCAGTGAGGGGCTTTGCCTAACAAAGATTGGGATTCTATTCCAGAGCGAGGGAAGTCTCTGGGACAGGAATCTATCCCTCCAGCATGTCCTATTTATTGTTGTGTTGAGGTTTAAATCCCTAGAGCATGTGGCTCTAAGAGATTTGGTTTTCTTGAGGTGGAGCATGTTCATTAATTCCGGGTTAGACATGGCCTTGTACGTCAGGCAGAGATCACCTCTGAGTAGGCGGTAAGCAACCGAGTAGAGCTGGAGTTTTAGTCGAGCTGCATTGGGCATCTGTTTGAGGCCCACGATCCTCTTGGTGAGGTACTTCTGTGGTCTTTCCAGCTGTTGCAGATGTCGAGTAAGGTACATCCCAAATGGGGCATTATTATGGGCCTGATGAGCAATGAGTAGAGGGGCACAACAACCTCTCTTGATCTAGATGTGAACCCTTTTGTGATTAGGTGGGGGTACATAGAAGGATTTTCTAACCACTTTGGCAATGTGATTATCAAATAGAGGTTGCTATCTACTTGGGCCCCCAGATCCCTAATTACATCTTCTGTACTTAGTGGATTACCACCTATGTGGTAGTTCGTGGGCACTTTGTTTTTCCCAAAGGGGATGACTATGCACTTTTTGGCATTTAGCTTGAGGCCATGATTCTGACACCAGGTATTCGTCTCCGTGAGACCCTTCTGGAGGATGTCTGTGTCAGCCAGAGAGTCGATTATGGCCCCCAGTTTGCAATCATCTGCAAACTTGGTCAGCCATAGTCCTCCCGTAATTGCCTGTACCTCAGAGAAGTATATACTGAACAGGAGGGGTCCCAGGACTGAGCCCTGTGGGACGCCACTTGCAACTGGTTTAGAGTCGGACACAGCACTCGCAACTCTGACCATGTGAGTTCAATCCATGAGCTAGTTGGCAACTCATCTCGTGACATTGGGGTTAATGTTCAAGCTGGTAAGCTTATCTATAATGCCGGAGTGGGGAATGGTGTCGAAGGCCTTTGCGAGGTCCAGGTAGGCTGTGTGGACTACCTTTCCCTCATCTATGGCCTTGGTAACCGTTTCAAAGTCGTCAACTAGGTTTAGGAGGCAAGATCTGCCTTTAACAAAGCTGAATTGGGTAGGGTCCAGTGTCTGGAGGTTCCCAATGTCTCTGTTAATGAGTTCCATGATGATGCGCTCCACAGCTTTGCAGACCAAGCTTAGTCAGGCTTATAGGGCAATAGTTCCCAGGATCCGTTGCGGCACCACCTTTGTGGAGCGGGATAACTGTTGCTGTACGCCATTCTTTGGGCACATAGCCTGTGGTAAGGCTTAGTTTGAACAGTGAATTTAGGTGAGGGGTTAGTTCATTTTGCAGCTCGTGTAAGACGCAGCCTGGGATACCATCTGGTCCCATTGATGCTGTGTTTTTGGCTTTGCAGAGGGCTGTTTTCACCTGTGTGTCTGTGATGTCTGGGGCTCTACATACTTCTGGGATGGACACGGGCCCTTCTGGGGGTGAGGGGGGGGGGTAAAGTTTGCACTGAACCTGTCAGCCAGGATGTTGGCAATGTCAGTTGGTTCAGTGTATTTTTTGCCATTTTGCACTACTCAGAGCAGATCTGAGAGTTGCCACCTAGATTCTTGACATAGCTTAAGAAAGCTTTGTGATTATCTTTAGAGTCTTTGGCAATTTTTCTTTTGAAGCTGGCCTTGGATGATTTTATGAGGGATCGTAGTTTCTTGCTGATACTGATCAGAGATGCCTTCCCTTTTTGGGATTTTGCTCTATCATGTAACAGTTTCCTCCTCCTGTTGTATAGCTTATTTATGGCCGAGGTCCACCAGACTGGTTTCCTCTTTTTGGAAGAGTGAGTCTTGGTTTTACTTGGGATGGCTCGATCCATGCATTCCTGTAGGTGCTCATAGAATGCATTTGTAAAAGATTCTGCGGTTTGGGCAGCATTATCCTTTAGCAAGGGGGTTTTGAAACTTTCCACCTCGGTCTTGAGAAGTGTGAAGTTTGCTTTTGAAAAGTTTTTCACAGTGGTTTCCTTGACTGGGGGTGGGGTCGGGATGTGGATGTCCAGTGTGATTAGTTTATGGTCTGATCTTACCAGCGACAGGTTTACCTCTGGTGTGGAACATTGGTCCCCCATGTTGGTGATGATCAGGTCCAATATGTTGTCACCTCTTGTGGGAGTGGTGACCAGTTGTTCCAGGGCGTTTGAGTTTATAAACTCTAGGAAGCGTTGGGCAAAGGAGTTAGTACTTGAGTAGTTTTCCCAGTCAATGTTTGGGTAGGTGAAATCACCCAATATCATGGTGTTAGGTGGGACCTTCATATTTTCCAGTGTTCTCAGGAATGCTAAGTGGGGGTCCTGAGACAAGGTGGGTGATCTGCTGCAAGCTACAATCTGAAAAGCAGCTTTGCCCACTGTTAGTTGCACATGGATGGTCTCTGAAGCCTCGTGCTGTGCCACTAACCTGGAGGTGTGGGTATCCTTGATGGAAATGTATACACCCCCTCCTTTTGTATTTCGGTCCGGGTTCTGGGGCCGAAAGGTATGGTATGAGTTTATAGCCTGGTAGTGCTGGGGTGCTCTCTGGAGCTTTGAACCAGGTTTCTGTTACTGCACAGATATCGATTCTCTCCATATTGAGGAGTGCATCGAGTGCGTGCATTTTGAGTTTTAGACTTCTGGCATTGAGTAGCATTACCCTCAGTTTTTGGTTTCTTGTGTTGCTTACGGAGGTGGGTTTGTCTTTTGAGCCTTGCCTAAAAAAGGTACTATGGAGGCGGCAAGGGCCTTGGCCAGTATTTGAAAGCCTATGGGCAACAGGTGCAAGCAGTCTCTGCCGAAACAATGTGGCTTGTCGAGTATGCCATCCCAGGCTGACAAACACTGGATCCTCTTTGAACGACAACAAAAGCTTAGCCAATTGTTAAAACTGATCATTTTATCTTTATACTGTGGCATCATTCTTGGTGAGGGCAAGATGCTACTCAGGGTCAGGGTCATACCGGCCTGGGCTACATGATCAGAGAGCTCCTCTATGACTCTTTTCATGTAGTCCAGGGAGATACATCTCAGGTCATTCACACCAACATGGACAATGATAGAGCCATATTTGTACCTGTTCTGGAGTGACCTGAGTGCTTGTGTTATGTGGCGGATCCTGGCACCCGACAGGCAGATTACAGTAATCTTCTCCTTGTTCAGTCTAGTGAATGGGACGTCAGGGTGCCTGACAATGGAGTCACCTATTACTAGTGTATTGGGTGTGTTATTTAGCCTTAAGGGCTGTGACTGCGTGGCACACTGACTTTGTGAAGTATGTGATACGTGGTTGTTGGGGGGGGGTAGAGGTTGCTTGGATGTCTGCTTTGGAGGTCTCTGCTGCTTTGGCAGATTTTTATTTAGAGCCTCCGAGTATGTTTTTGTGCAATTATGTGTGTTATTTGCTGGTGCAGATATGACTGGTCTATGTGAGACTGGTAGTGTGGTGCAAGTGTTTCCCTTCTCCTCATGACTGACTGTTCCAGTCTTGGGTTGAGAGAGCTTGGCCTCCAGTTTGGCTGTATAGTTGCATCTCTCACATACATTTGTGTTTGTTGGAAGGAGGAGAGGGTTGTCTGTGTACATGAGGCAATTGTAGCATTGCCTCAAGATGCCCAGATTCACCAGCTGGACTGGAGAGTACACCTGAAACTGCCCTTTGGACATGCCTGAACAGATAAAGTGAACCGTTTTACTGATTTGTCTGGTAGGGACAAATAGAGAGCCTTGTACTTCTGTATAGTACAGGGGGTGTAGTGCTAGCATTTATTATTGCTTACTAAGAGAGTTGAGCAAGTGCTGGACTGTAAAATGAATGGTTTGAGTGCTTAAGTTGAAAGTTTGACTAGCTCCAAGGGAAAAATTGAAGAGTAGACTTAGTGGAGCCGGGAATAGTTTAACCCTAGCTAACCGGCGCTGCCCAGCGTAGAAAACCGCACAAATGCGGGTTTTATAGCAAGGAGATGAAAGGGATAGAAGTTAGCCCAAAATGGCCTATAAACTACTAGTTGCTGGGCTGAGACCACTCCTCCAGGGACAGATAGGCTGCTCAAAGCTCCCCACTCTCACTGGTGAACAGAGAAACTTCCTTATATCCAAGTAAGGTATGGGCAACACAGGAACTTGTACCATAGCCCTGAATTCAGCAGAACTTGAACACTGGACTAGACTAGCTTAGAAAAGGCAGGAAACAAGAATATTTTTTTCCACAAAAATATAGTAACTTTACACTAAAACACTTTAAATGCACAGAAAAGGCTAGAGTGTGTAGCCTACAACGGTTAAACAGATGATTTGAACACAAAAAATGACTATCAAGTGCAAGCAGAAAAATAAGTACAATTTGCAGCACAAATAAGCTTTTTCAAAACACAAACGCTAGAAAATCACGTTTTAGGTGAAATTAGCAAACAGCAGCAAGAAAATGCAGAAAAATGATACTTAATCAATCCAAAGTCTCTCTTTTGTCACTCTGCTGTTGTAGAACTCTGCAGGACAATACAAGGAGCTTGCTGTGCTGTATACAAGCGCAAAACCGCGTAAATGCGGGTTTTATAGCAGGGAGATGAAAGAGATAGAAGTTAGCACAAAATGGCCAATAAACTACTAGCTGCTAGGCTGAGACCACTCCTCCAGGGACAGATAGGCTGCTCAAAGCTCCCCACTCTCACTGGTGAACAGAGAAATTTCCTTCTATCCAAGTAAGGTATGGGCAACACAGGAACTTGTACCACAGCCCTGAATTCAGAAGAACCTGAAAACTGGACTAGACTAGCTTAGAAAAGGCGGGAAACAAGAATATATATATATATTTTTTACTGTACAACATTAATACTAATACAAATGGTAGTAGTTGACGAAGACATCTAGGTCTTCAGGAGTGGCCCACACAACTTCACCACATAAATATAAGCACTCTCAAAGGTTAAATACTTTCTTAATGGACGATCCACAATAAAAGTTTTAAATATATTTAATATCGCATGTATATTCCTTCTCTGTCCAGCAGGACCCACTGTCGATACATTTTTTGACACTAGCAACTTTACAAACACATCTTGATTTCCAAATGCCATACAGTTCTAATGCATTTGTAAAACAAGCATCTTGTATAAATCAGTTTGATAATGAAAGGACATAGCATTCTTTACAGAACTCCAGCTGGCTATGCTGGTACTAGCACATATCCTAACAGTCATGTTGACTGTGATGCCTAGATCCTGTAACAATTGCAGCAGAAGGTCTTGGTGGTGCAATAAAAGGGTGTTGGTTGTAGCAGCGAGGAGCAAATTATCGAGATACAGGAAACTTGCATCCTTAGTAGGTGCAGGCCTGCTGCTACCACTGCCAAAACTTTGTTGAACACCCTGGGGGCTGTGATGAGACCAAAACGCAGGGCACTGCACTGGAAACTGAGAAATCTCCTCTGGCGCTTCTCTATATTCACATGATACTTGGTATTAACCAACATGAGTAACCACTGCAGCATCCCTACAGTATCATCCTCCCTGGTAAGATCTGACCACAAAGCATTCACTTTCGAATTCACCATCTCTCCCAACACCAGTCTAGCTAGGATCAGACATAAAAATTTCTCCAAAGCTGATTACAGTCTCCTGAGGGATGGAATAAATAGCTTCACAGTCCCCTCCCCCTCTGTAGGAACTGGCACCAATATCCAAACTACACCAAAGCACTATACAAGCATTTATATAGATGCATGGAATCAGGAATACCCAACAGGCCTAAATCATCCTCTGCAAGGAAGAGTAAACTTGTCTGGTGGACATCTTCAATAAATAAATTCTATAACAAAAGGAAAAAATTGCTGTCCACGACCAAGAAGGCACAGGTGCCCAACTGGAAGCAATGTCTCCTTAGCCTGAACAAGCAAATAAGAGCACTAGTGAAATCCTCCAAAGCAAAGAGAGTCCAAATTGGCCACATCTACTAGAGACAATCATAA
Source organism: Protopterus annectens (assembly GCF_019279795.1). Classification (NCBI taxonomy): domain Eukaryota; kingdom Metazoa; phylum Chordata; order Ceratodontiformes; family Protopteridae; genus Protopterus; species Protopterus annectens. The sequence goes on from NC_056727.1 coordinate 131,814,611, forward strand.
CGCCTTCTTCACATATGTCCGCAGCCTCAGAGGAAGCACCCAGATCTGTTCAGAACTGGTGGTCAAGGACACCACATATACAAATGCTGTAGATATAGCAAACTTGCTGGCTGACAGATTCAGCAAAAACTTTACCCATCTATCCCATCAGTAAATCAGGACATCCCCAGTACCTGCCCCCTTCCCCTTATATCTAGGGAACAGGTCATCACTGCTCTCTCAAAGGCAAAAAATACAACCTCCATGGGACCTGATAACATCCCAGGCTGCATCCTACATGAACTCAAGCAGGAACTTGCAGCAGCATTAGGCATCCTATTCAACCAAAGCCTGAGTACTGGCTTCATTTCAGCTGGGTGGAGGACAGCCACTGTTATCCCTTTGCACAAAGGTGGAGGGTCCACTGATCTGGGAAATTACTGACCCATCAGCCTAACTAGCCTGATCTGCAAGGCCATGGAAAGGATTATCACGGACATCATTAACTAGGACATTGGTAACCTCCAAATACTTGATCCCACACAGTTTGGCTTCAAGGGGAGGTCGTGTCTGCTAAATCTGGTCGGTTTCTCTGAGACGGTCACCATAGCCATGGATGAGGGGAAGATGGTGCACACCACCTATGTTGACCTGGCCAAAGCCTTTGACACTATTCCCCACTCGGGCATAATAGATAAACTCTCCCAACTAGGCATCAATTCATATGTGACCAGATGGGTAGCAAACTGGCTCACTGATAGAACCCACATAGTCAAAACAGGGGAAGCCACTTCAAGCAGTAGACCCGTAACAAGCGGCATACCCCAGGGTTCGGTCTTGGGGCTTCTATTAATTGGGATATACTTTTCTGAGGTGCAGGCCAAAACCAGTGGGCTATGGCTGACCAAGTTTGCAGATGACTGCAAGCTGGGTGCTGTTACCAATTCCCCTACTGATGTGGACATCTTCCAAGACGGTCTCACTCAGACAAATGACTGGTGCCAGAAACATGGCCTCAAGCTGAATACCGAAAAATGCATCATCCCATTTGGGAAGAGTGACGTTCCCACAAATTATCACATTATGTCCTAAGCACGTAATCAGTCGTGAGGGATGTGGGCACCCAGGTTAATAGCAACCTGACTTTTGACCATGTTGCTTCCGTTGTATGGAAAGCCTTCTAAATGGCCCACCTCATAAGTAAGGGCATCTCATCCAGGGACAAGGAGGTCATAACATCCCTGTATTCTTCCCTTATAAAGCCTATTATTGAGTTCAATGCTCCTTTCGGCATGTACCTCACAAAGCACATGCAGCAGCTGGAGAGACCACAGAGGTTCCTCAACAGGAGAATCCATGGCCTCACACATCTACTATACACAGATAGGCTAAAAGCCCTATCCCTCTATTCAGTTTCATACAGACTCCTCAGAGGTGACCTCAAGCTCCACTCGAGTAACCTGCATGTGCGGCCTCAAACTGGTCTGTGACATCAACAAGACTTGCTGGCGGGATGTCCCAGAGAATGCCCCATCTATGGAATAGACTCTCTCTCTCTACATCAAACAGAGTATCTCTTTACCCCTTTTTTAAGCGCAACCTTGACAACTGGATGGGAAATAGAAATTATACCCCGGGGATTCCACCCATGTCCCTGCTGGACAGGGGCATCGGGTGCTGATTTGTCTAAACATGGGTTAAAGTCATGGCTAGACTTATAAGGGCCTCAGGGCCAATAGCCTAGTAACCTCCTTTGATCTTATGATAGTAAGCATCCTTGAGATCTACGCACATCCAATCACTCTTCCTCAGCAGAGGTAAAATGGAATGAAGCATGATTACCCGGTATTTTGTCTAGCTGACAGAAATGGTCTAGAATGGGTCTGAGGTCCCCTTGGTTCTTGGGTACTAAAAAGAATGGCGAGTAGACTCCAGACTATGAGGATTGGTTGGATGACTGTTTCTTCTAGCAAAGTTGGAAACTTGTGCCACCTCAAGTTCCCATCAACTGGGTGGAACTTTTTTTTCATTTGACAGGGGAAAGGAAAATGGTACAGAATAACTTCTTGAGATTATATTTAGCATCCATGAATCTGTGGTTATGATCCCCCAACTGCCTGTATCGTGCAGCACTTGGGCAATGCTTCAAGAATGCCGAAAAGGCTTTTCGGAGAATGGTTCTGCGGTCTTCCTCTAGGATGATGTCTGTTATTGTTATTGCCTTCTTTGCCATGAGAGGTCAATTGCTAGAGGCTTCAGGGTAAGGACTCAATTTCTGAACTACATTCTCTTACCAGCCTGCTGATTCCTAGAGTAGGATCTAGAAAAGTGGATGCCCACTGTAAAAAGAGTTACCAACTTGTTAACTTTTGGTGAAAGTCTCTTTTACTTTAGGTCCAAACACAAACTATGGCACACACAGGCATGCCTTCGAATCGAGATGCCGGTGTCGGCTACCCTAGCTGAGCCATCTTCTGCACTGGACAGCAGATGCATGGCTACACTGGAAGTAGACTAGATGGTGAACTGCTGGGAGTCCACTGTCTTCTGAACACCTGTTAGTAGAACACCCAAAAGAGAGACTTGGATATCTCCTTAAAGTCTCTCTGAAATCTGGTGATCTGAGCTAAATAATTTAGCTCCCTGACAGCAAAGGTTGTTGAAGCATAAGTTCACTTCCCAAATCGGTCCAATGCTCTAGATTCTATATCAGTTGGGTGAACTGAGGAACTCTCTTCTGACAGTACTTTTTTCATGGTTTGCACTACAACCATCGCGTCTTCCACAGGACCCTTTCTAATACATTTCCTGTTTGTAGGGATGGATTGTATCCTATCTGGCGTTTTGGGGATAGGCTCCACCACATCAGAATCCTTCCATGCCCATTTAGCCATCAAATCAATGAGTGGATCAATGGGCAGAAAAATGCAGAAGGAAGCTGAGACGGACTCAAAGGCTTCCAGGAATACTGATTCATTAGAAGAAAGAGCAACTGTGGACAATCCTCCTTCTCTCTATTTCATCAATTCCAGAATTCTGCCAAAAGTGATGTCCTCAGAGGGGGATCTTGGGGAGCTTTCACCTTCATCCAAATTAGTGTCTTTGATGACAGAGGGACTCTGAGGAAGAGTAATTGCTTCTGTTTACGCCTGTTTTCTATAAACCGTCTGAAGGAGAGATCAGAGGGTTTAGAATCCAAACTTAAGCTTATAAAACAGGTTGCCTGGGAAGCCTATGGGACCAAATGTCCCTGGCTGACAGAAGGCCGAGAAGCAGAAGCAGCCTCCAGTCAGAGCTAGGATGGCACCTATCAAGAACAGAGTACTTTTTCCTTCGAAATCAAAATGACCTGCTGGAAAGCCTCAAAGGCAGAGGGTGCCATTGGCTCTGTAGGCACCCTCTCATCCTCAGACACAAGAGAAACCTCAAAACTGATGGACCTCAAACCCGTAGCTGAGCTCTGTTCTGAACTATCTAGTGAAGCACTGAGGGGAAGAGAGTTCTGAAAATTTCAGGGTCGAACCCTCCCCCGTGCCTCAGTGCCAAAGCTTCAGCTCCAAGACTCTTCCAGTTCCAAGCAGATCAGACCCAAACAGGTCAGACCCAAAAGAGGCAGGAAACGTTTTTGAGTCGAAGTCACCTGAAATACCAGCTCTGGCAAAGGTGTTCCATGACAGATTGGGTCCAAACCTACTGGCACCGACAGGGGAACCAGTTCCAGACAAGAAATTGGAGGAGGGGTAGAGGGACTAGCACTTGCTACGTTCCCAAAGGATGGTACCGATAGAACCCTGAGCTGCATCTGCATTCAGAGAAACTTTCTCATTAATCTGTCAATGCCCTATTCTGTTAGACTTCTTTTGGACCAGAATGACAGTGCCACTGGAACTGATTGGCTGAGATGAAAACAGAGATGGCGCAGCAGATATTTGGCTCTAATAGTCTAGGTACTTTTGGATCAGATCCTGAAGACAAAGGTGACCTCTTACAGGATATCTCGGAGACTCCTGTATCCTTTTCTTTAGTTTTCTCCTTGGACTCGAGTGGTCTGGAGTCTTTATCCTTATCGGCCTTCTCTCTCAACTTCTTGTCCTTGTTTCTTTGAGAGGTGGTGGATGAGGAAGAAAGGGTGGCAAACCCTGTCTGAGGAGGAAAGAGTCCTTTAAAAATTAGTTTTTCCTGCCTTGTTTGCAAAGCTGTAGAGTTGAATGATGTGCAGGCTTGGCATGCTGTATCCAAATGAATGGCCCCTAAACAGTAGACACACAGAGGGAGTGTGGCTTCTGAGGAGCAGGTTATGCCCACACTCCATGCACTTACTGAAGCCCTGACTGTCAAAGGCAAAAAACACACATGCACAGAAAAAAACATGGCTGTATTTGACTATCTAACCAGAACATGGACAGGCACACTAAACAGCAATTTCACAATTTAAACAAGTTTAAACAATTTAAGTAATTCTAACAATATTTCCTAATCTATGAACTTTATAACTATGAAACTCTTGGCTATGTGAATATACCTATCTATGTAACTACACTTACACTAACTATAACAGTCCTAAGTACCTATTCTGCCTACCTAATCTAGAAAAAAAAACTACTACTCATTAATACTAATATTTTTTAGCAAGCTAGAGAAAGGATAAACCTTTAGGTAAGGCTGTAGTTTTTAGAAAAATATCTACAAAGGATATGAAAAATATGGAGTCCTTGGACTCATGACTGAATAGTTCAAGCAGAAAACAAGATCTGAGATAGTACGGTGGAGACCAGGGAATTATGGGTAGGAGTGGAGTTGTAGCTTGGAACTTAGCTTCAAATTCAGTGCTGAAGTCTGATCTGGTAACCCACAGTTCAATCAGACAAAAATAGATGACATTGGATCAAATGTTTACCTCCCCTCCGCAAAACCTCAATGACCCATAGCTGTCAATTATGGCAACATCCTTGCCATTCTTTTAGCTAGTATAGATATAAACATTTTATAATCACAGTTTAAAGTTGAAATTGGTCTATACGAGTCTGGGTTTGATGGCTCTTTACCCTGTTTGAGTAATAAGGCCATCATAGCTTTCTTCCAAGATGCTGGCTTCTCCATTCTTTTTAAAATACTATTTAAAAATCTTCCAGATATTCACTCTATTTCCTCCTGACTTCCAGACTTCCAAAGGAATACCATCTGTTCCTAAAGACTTCCCTGCAGATTGACTATACATCACAGTTTTTCTCTCTTCTCCTCCTATATTAACTATTAGATGTTAATCTTGGCATAAATTTTCCATATTTCCTTTTGTGCTTTTTTCTTGGTTTCCACATTCTCTACTGTAAAAAATTTTCATAACATTTCTGAAATATTTCTAATACCGCTATGGGATCTCTGGTCATTTTTCTTGTCATAGGCTCCCTTAATTTGGCAACATCCCCTTCTACTTTCTGTTGCCCAAGTCACCGTGCTAAAAGTTTTTGTGCTCTGTAGTAATCAAAAAATAGTTGCTTAACAGTATTCTTTCTAAATTCATGCATATTGTCACTCGTCTAGTCAGGATGTAATAGACGAGTCTTTGTGGGTTCTGTTCAAACCGCTTTATTATGTGCAAACTCATCAGAAGTGAAACTTAATGACTTTAATTTAGATAAACTTATATACAAACTAGCTATTACATTCATACATGCTCACTCTCTGGCTGCACTCTCAAAATGGCACTGAAGCTAGCACGTGCTTACTATTTATATGCACATTCAGTCCTTGAAATGCTTCTTAAAGACAGCACACACATACTGTTCTACATCCTCCCTCTTTGAGAAATAGGTCATGCAATATTGACAACATCAGTTGACATGCAATCAATACAAAATTCTTTGTCATACAATTATACAGAACTAGATACACATATACAATTACATCTAGGTCGCTGCGTATTTCCCATTAGGTTTAGAAATACAACTAAATTGTGACACAAAATTTAGAATTAGATTTAGCAACTGGGACGGTCTCTCCCGAATGTGCAACCTTAGGGATATCAGGAACATCATCAGGAATGGAAGTAGAGGTTAAGACACATTCTGCAACAGGAACATTGTCTGGATTGCTCTCAGATCTAGAGTCTATCACAGGAACAATGCTGCAATATCGATTCTGGTACAGGAAGATGTCTGCGATTTCTCCTGTACTCCACACGCTTAGATCCTACGAAGTAGGCTCTCGGCTCGGTACATATACCTGTTACTTGACCAATCCGGTCAAAACCTTTCGCTATTTGTATCCTCACTGTCCCTCCTTCTTTCAATGGATTAAGAAATCTGCTCAATTTATCATAACCGGACTTCTGGACAGAATAATTGGGATCTAATGCTTCTGCTGTTCTTAGCTTTATGCCTCAACAAACTGGAACTAATAGGCAGTGTTCTGGTTTACCTGGATAAAGTCTCTGAGCATGCGAGCCAAGTATATCGTCATGGGATATGTTTCTGAGATGAAGTAAATTCAAAAAGACACGGGTATTGTCAAGCATTGACCTTTCAAGCAATTGCTTTGTACTCTGTACTGCACGTTCTGCTAGTCCATTTGACTGTGGATATTCTGGACTACTAGTAACATGTACAAGGTCCCATTCTCTTGTAAATTTCTGAAATAACTGCCTAGTAAACTGAGTACCATTGTCAGAAACAACTTTGTGTGGACTATCATGGACTGAGAAATGACGTTTCAGCTTAGTGATAGAACAGCAGTGGATGTTAGATTAGGTAGTAAATCAATCTCAAATCAATTTGAATACGAGTCTACCAATACTAAGTAATGCTGATTGTTCCACTCGACTATATCAGTGGCTACTGTTGACCAAGGTAGTTCAGGAACTTGACTTAGGTGAAGTGGTTCTCTTTGCAAATGCGGTTTAGTACTACTGCATAATGAACAAGAAGAAAGTACTTTAGCAGTGTCTTTTACTAGAGAAGGCCAAAGTACTAGTTCTCTCACCCTTCTTTTGGTAGATTCGGAACCTGGGTGACCATGATGCGAAATCTGGATATATTCATGTTGCAAGGAAGCAGGAACAAAAATTTTAGGACCTTTGAAAATAATACCATCTTCCATCATCTCATCTCTGTAAGGAAAATGGTCTGCCTTCTTGAAAAATAACTGCTCCAAGACCAAACTTTGAAGCATCAAAGGAAAGCGTGACTGATTTATTAACATCATAGTATCTTAATGTAGGTGGGGTGGGAATTTTCTGCTTAAGGTCTTCAAATGCTTTCTGGTGCTGTTCCAACTAAGACCACATAACATTTTTGCACTTCAGCTCTCTTAAAGGTGCTGTCAACTCACTGAAGCCTGGTATAAACTTGCCTAAATAGTTGACCATGCCAAGAAAACACTGTAGAGCTTGAACATTATCTGTTGCTGACATCTCAAGAATAGCTGCTTGCTTTGATGGAGTCTGATCTAAAGCCAGTGCTGGTAAATAAATGACCTACATAAGTAACTTCTGGTAGTCTGAATATGTGCTTTAGAGGATTGAGGTTTAAGTTCACTTCACGTGCTCTGTCTAAAACCCTTTTAAGGTTTCTGTCATGCTCTCCTTCACCATTGCCTCCAACCAAGAAATCATCTACTACTATTGCACAAGGATAACCTGAAAAAATGTGTTCCACTGCACGCTGGAAGATATCACTTGCAGAATTTACTCCAAATGGCATCCTTAGGAATCTGTATCTGTTAAATGGGGTACTGAAAGTAATCAATAATGTGGATCTGCAATCAAACATCACTTACCAAAATGAACTTTTTGCATCCAAGACAGAAAAACCAGTGGCATTAGGGCTGCGACTTCCTCAACTGTACACATTAGATGATATGGCCTCTTTACAGCACTGCTCAAATCTCTTGGGTCAATAATTATTCTGATTTTGTCTGGGCCTTTTTTTTGGGCTGCTATCATAGACGGCACCCATTCAGTTGGTTCTGTAACTGGACAAATTACACCTTGCTGTACCATTTTATTCAGTAGAGCTTTGACTTTATCCTGCATAGCTATTGCAACATTTCCAGCTGGTCTGACTACAGGACTGACCTCTGGGTCTTAACTTCACAGAATACACAACTGGACGTTTGCCCAACTTGTCATCAAAAACATCAGCATACTCAAAAAATGGTTTCAGAAAAATCAGAACTAGGATATGTGCTTATATGATTAACTTCTTTGGTAAAAGAAAGCAGATTCATTCTCACACTGTCTCTGAGACCCAATAATGACTGCACAGGTCGTCGAACTACATGGAATAACAAGCTGCAACAGTTCCTAGCCACATAACATGAAAATACTACTGAGTCTTCGGTTTGATTTTCTTCATCTCCATAAGCAACAAGTTTTGCATTACTAGCTACACTGAGTTGTTCATTAGCTCTCACCTTAGCAAATGTTCTTTACCAACAAATTCAACGCATCAGCCTTTTCACCAATTACTGATACATCATCTACATAGAAAGTAGAATTGCAGCTCTCTACATGATCAATTTGCATTTTTGAGTGACCCTTCTTTGTAACTATGCGAGGTTTACTAGATTTGTAAAACGTTTGAAAATGGCTCTATTTTTTTTACACTTGTGGCATTGCTGACTAAATGCTAAGAATTTCTCTCTTTTAGACTCATGACTGGCAAACACAATTGCGACAGTTAACAATAAAGCTGGATTTGGGTTTTGCTGATTCATGCTTGTACCGCACTGAGCATGCCTTCTTAGAACTTGCTGGAAAACTATGTGGTTTCCCAAGAGAACCCACAGGGGCTGTAGCTGCCATGTGCTTAGGCCTGCTTTTGCTTGCCACTTGGTGCTTGCTGTCTACATTTGCTCTGCAGCCTGGTGAAACCATGCTCATCACTTGCAAGCACGCTTGTGTGCCTTTCTGTAACTTCATGGATTTGACAAATCTCAATAGCTTTACTCAATGTTAAGGGTCACTGACACAAAACAAAATCTTTCTCGCAGCAGCACTATTAATACCACACACAAGTCTGTCCTTCATTAACTCATCTTTTAAATCACCAAACACGACACATTTCAGCTTTGTTCCTCAGGTGAGTAATATAAGCTGCAAAAGTTTCCACTAGTTTCTGATCTCTTGTGTAAAACAAATGCCTCTCTAATGTAATATTTGTCTCTGGGTTACACATTTCTCTGAACTTGCACTTCAAACACTCAGGGTCTCCCCTTCATTCGGCCTGTACAACAATATGGCGATGTTCACCTTCTCCCTCATATACTGCTGGTGCGTACACAAATGAATGCTCTCTTTCAATGGCCTCTGACCCAGCTAGGTTTAGCAAAATGAATGCCCTGCTGCAGGCATCTTTGTCAGAATAAGCAGCTTGTATAAAAATACCATACTCTTGCATATCATATCAGTGAAGGGTTTTGCAAATATGTAACACAAACATATATATATATATATATATATATATATATATATATATATATATACATATATACATGCCAGAAATGTATGCCTGTATTTGTGACTTTGCCCAATAGCACAACAAGCCTATAAATAACTGAACTCTGTGAAATAAGTCTCTTGGGCACTGTAATGCTCTTGAAATCACTGTACTGCAAAACATCCCCCCTTATCAGCGTAAGAAACAGTTCAAAATAACTGCACTGTGTGAATGAACTGGGCAGAAGAAGTTCAGAGTAAGAAACATTTCAAAGTAACTGCACTTTGCAAATAAGCAGTACATGGCACACTGAAAATTCCCCAAAATGGCGGTACTTTGCTAGATAATTCTTTACAGTGCAAGAAACACTCTGTAATGGCAGCACTTTGCGAATAGATAAGCACAAGAAACTTTTCAAAATGGCTGTACTTTGACAGTATTTCACAAAATAGTTGCACTTTGGGCACAAACGAACTCTTTGGAATACGTGCACAGTAATAAGCACACACTGTAAGCACTTTTACACGTTTTGAGATACTTCGAATAACTGTAGATATGCCCTGAATACAATATAAAGTAGTAGTTATGCCAAAACACAGTACTTTGCCAAAAAACATGCAGTCGCCTTGCTTTATTTATGCTTAATGTGCCCTTTTTGACCTTATTACATTTGTTTTGCTCGTTTAATCTCTGTTCATGCCCATTCTACTTTTTTTGTGTTCGTTTTACTCTAAACATGCCTGTTTTGCTTTAAACTTGCTTGTTTTGCAATTCTGAGGTAATTCCAAACCCCTTATGTGCTTTTCTGATAATTGTTTTATCAAATATCTTAATTTTAAACATTTTGTTTGATTAATAAACCTTTTGTGCCTCTCGCTTGTTTAATAATGATATCTGTGCCCTTGTAATGTTCTGTTTTATCTTTTTTATAAAATAAACTGTTGTGTGCAAGTTTTCATTACCTTTGATTCTTTTCTGGCCCTTTTTTGTGCTCGTTTCTCTTAGTTTACCCTCACTGTTAACTCTGCACCTCTTAGCTCTGGAAAGCGGTCTCTGGGATCCTGGTTCTGGCATCATGTCGCTCGTCTAGTCAGGATGTAATAGATGAGTCTTTGTGGGTGCTGTTCAAACAGCTTTATTATGTACAAACACATCGGGATTGAGGCTTAACAACTTTAACTTAGATAAACTTGCATACAAACTAGCTATTACATTCATAGATGCTCACACTCTGGCTGCACTCTCAAAATGGCACTGAAGCTAGCACATGCTTGCTATTTATATGCACGTTCAGTCCTTGAAATGCTTCTTAAAGATACAGCACACACACACACTTTTCTACACATATTAACCAAATACATCTATTTTCTCTTTAGCACTCTGCATTTGCTTCTCTTTTTGCTCTGTGAGATTCCACTTATTCTCCAATACTTTAACCTTTGTCATCCCTCTACCTAATTCCTACTACTACATAACCATTTCTCTTCTTGCTTTATTTCTACTCTATTCTTCCTGTTTTATTTCTACCCTATTTTTAAACTCTACTTTCATTGTTTCCCACTCGCCAATTATTCCTTCTGAAGAAATGTTTATCTTCCCTAATAGGCGCAGTGGTAGCATTGTCGCCTCACAGCCAGAGGTTCTCCGGTTCAATTCTCGTCAGGTGTGTCTTCTGTGTGGAGTCTGCATGCCCACTCTGCATTCATGTGTGCTTTCTCTAGGTACTCCCATTTCCTCCCACATTACAAAGACATGCATCTGGTGTGTTTCTCCCTGGGCTTCATTCCAAGTCGGACTTTCCCGGTAAATAAATGTTAAATAAATAAAAATAAATAATAACTCTTGAATAATTCCCACTACATATTTCTTAAACTTCTCTCTTTTTAACAGGTAGGAAGGAAAGTGCCAGTGTCCCATTTTTACTTCATTACCCTGCATTTGTACCTTAGTTTTTATTGCTGCATGATCTGATAGTTACTGATGTGTGTCAAAGATTTCAAATAACTGCACATGTTCCTGTCAAATACAATATCCAGTCTAGCCCAGTTATTGCACATTGGGGAATAATGTCTAAATTCTCTCAGAGTTACTACTACTGAATTCACATTGTCTACACCAAATATCTTCAACATTTCTAAAAAAATCCACCCTTGTTTGTTATATTTTCCATTCTAGGTTCACCCATGCATCCTCACGACTGCAAATCAAGTTCCAGTTCCCACCTATAAATAATATTCCCTGCTGAAAGCTGATTTCACCCAAAATTATCCTAAGCCCCATAATAGCAGTTTGTGGTGGAATATAAATACACGTCAGCATACTCTTCCTCCCATGCCAGTAGCCCATTACTACCACAAATCTACCATTGCCTTTTTTCCTCTTCTATCACTGTTGGAGCTCCTCTAACAATCAGTATTATTAACCCCCTATTCCTTTATCACTGATATTCTGCTGAATATCCACCATGAAATCCTTTCTTTGTCAAATTGACACGCACATTCCTTTTCAAATGCGTCTCCTGCAGCATTGCTTAATATAATTCAATAGTATTCCCTTTCTGCCTATACCTCTAAGGTCATTTACATTCCAAGATGTTATGGAGAGCGTAGCTATTATGATAAAAAGCTACTGTTCCCACTTATCATAGATACTGTTTGGCAGGGCTGATATTTTATACAGTTACTTCTTGTCATCTTTATTTGAACCTATGTCACATTTCTCAAAATGTGTTCCTTAAATGGAAACCCTCAGACAAAAATCTAATTACATTTTCAAAACACCCCATTCCCTATAAACTTAGAACACACACAGCAAACTATATACATTTTTAACAAATTAAGTTTATCCTCCAGATAGACACAACTGTCCCAAATCAGCAGAAGCATCCACAGCTATAATGTGAACGAAATTTAAGGTTACTCATGCTAAAGCCCATATTCCCACTTACACCAACTGCTGTCTTTTCTTATTACTCTCTTTCCAGATGTGTAAAACAGTTTGCATGCTTACAGAAAAAATAAACTTTTAGCCCTAAGAAAAAGTACACTGGCTACCTTTTAATAAAACTATATTATGCATTGTTCCATTAAATGTATTAAAGTAATAAGGCTACTTAGGAGGTCACTACCTCTTTACTTCCCATAATTTCAATCTTCATTCTTCACTGAATTAATTTGTCATTGTACAGTTAAATTTTGCAATTTCCCCGGCAAAGAATGCTATGAACTCTCAAGTTTAACTGCTTGCAGCTGGCAGACATCTTATCTCCATGTGAAAGTAGTCAGGAATGAGATAAGAAAATAAAATGCTAGCAACTTATAAATGCATGACGGGATCCTTGTAAATTTCTCTCAGAACAAAACATGCAGAATTCCCCTGGCTAAATGTCTTCAGCTGCAGATTTCTTGCCTCGTACTGAAAATATTTGCTAATGGAAAAAAAACAAGCTAATATTTTTGCAGGTGCCTGACACTTAGCTTCCTGGCTTTCATCATTGTGTTTTATTGTTCAAGCATCTTTGCTTACAAAAAATGTTTACAGCTTATGCCAAGGACATTAATCTAGACATCCACCCTTGTATAAACAAGGGAAATTATCATCTTGGTTTTACATAAAATATAATCAGTACACATTTACACCTCACCATTATAACAAACTTGCTTCTGTTAAACTTTTCTTATTATTATATGGTAAAACAAGAAGTTATATACTCACCATAATGTTCGATGTATGTAGTCCATCTCGCCTCACATTCTTACCCTTGGGTTCGGAGCCGAACCTCGGCTCTGACTCTGCCATACTCTAGCTCGAAGTAATTGGCTCGTGGCTAAGGGGTATCCCATGCTGCAATACGCCTATCCCCAGATCTTGTTTGCTGCAAGCTCACATACACACACACCAACACGCTGAGAGGAAGAACCAACCCAACTAATCAAAAAGGAGTGCTGAAAACAGAGACTAAACCTCTAGGTCCTCCAGAAGGGGGTAGGTGGGTTAGTAAGAATGTGAGGCGAGATGGACTACACACATCGAACGTTATGGTGAGTACATAACTTCTTGATGTTATGTAGTCCAATGTCGCCTACATTCTTACCCTTGGGACAGTGTCCCTAGCACCTAAACCTTGGGTGGCTCACTGGAAAATACTCCTGAGCACCATGGAATCAAAGGAAGATCTGCCTCTAGATATCAGATCCAATTTGTAGTGACTAATAAAGGTGTGAGCCCATGTGGCTGCAGCACAAATATCATCCATAGACATCCTAGTCTGAAAAGCAGTAGAGGTAGACACCAATCATGTAGAATGAGCCTTCACTTTAAAGGGTAAGTCCTTGCCATTTGAAGTATAAATGGAGGAACTGCAACTAGAAATCCATCTGGACAGAGTTACTTTAGAAACTGGAGCCCCAAGTCTACTGTCTGAGAACGAGACAAAGAGTTGGTCTGATTTCCTACGATCTTTAGTTCTATGTAAATAGAAATGCAATTGTCTGTGAACATCTAGCTGATGAAACTTAAATTTTGCCCTGTTAGAAAATTCAGGGAAAAATGCAGGCAGCTCAATGGACTGGTTGAGGTTGACAACCGAAGCAACCATAGGCATAAAGGAAGGATTACGTCTTAGAGAAACCCTATCCTTGTGAAATACCAAGTAAGGGGGCCGAACAGATAAAGCTTGGAGTTCAGAGACCCGCCTAGCCTAAGTGATGGCTATCAAAAAGATTGTCTTCCAAGACAAAAATTTAATGTCACAAGTTGCTGCGGACTCAAAAAGAGGAGAGGTAAGCCACTGTAACACATAATTGAGGTCCCATGGCATTACAGGATCAAAGACTGGAGGTTGAAGTAGCATAGTCCCTTTCAGAAAAGCCCTACAAAAGTCTGTGCGCCATTAGATTGGGTTCATTAGCAACATGAAAAGTAGAAATGGCTGCCAACTGCACTTTGATAGTTGCCGCAGCTGATCCCTGGCTGAATAGTTGAGAAAGAAATTCTATAACTGATGAAATGGGAGCTGTATAGGGATCAATCTGCCTTTCATGAGCTGAAATGGAGAATCTCTTCCACTTACTGGAATAAATCTTCCTAGTAGAAGGCTTGTGGGAAGAAGACAGAATATGAACCACCTCCAGGGAAAAATCATGAAGCCTGACTAGGGACCGAAATGGAGCAGCCATGCTGTCAACTTGAGGGTCTGAATGGAGGGATGGAACTGCCCTGGCATACGAGTCAACAAATCTGGCTCTGGGTCCAGAATCCACGGATCGTCCATTAGATAAGGGTGGAGAAAAGGAAACCAAATCTGACGAGGCCAGTGTGGTGCAATCAGTATCATCTTGCTTCCCAAGGATTGTGCTTTCTGAATAACCTTCGTTATCAGGGGGACTGGCGGGAAGGCATAGAGAAGACCGGCGGGTCAATCGTGAACTAGAGCATCCCTGGGTGCCTTCCCCTTCAGGGGGATAAGGGTGAAGTAGCTGCTGCATTTGGCATTGAGGGGGCTGGCAAATAGATTGCAACAAGGCTGACCCCATCTGCGGAAAATCCGCTCCGCCACTTGTTCGTTCAGGGACCACTCGTGAGGCATTAGAATAGCTCTGCTCAGCCTGTCGGCAATCACGTTGGACTTCCCTGGTATGTGCATTGCCACTAGAAAGCATTGGGAAGATACTGCCCACTGCCACACTCTAAATGCTTCTCTGCAAAAGGATACGACCTGGTTCCTCCTTGTTTGTTCAGATACCATACCAATGACATGTTGTCTGAGTGGATTGCAATTGTCCCATGAGGAAGAAAGCCCGGAAGTGCTTGCAACGTTAATAGCACCACTCTCATCTCCAAGACAGTGATATGCAAATGGGTCTCATGCTCTTGCCATGTGCCTTGGACTGTCCTGCCGAGATAATGCCCCCCCACCCAATCTGGGAGGCATCCGCAGTCACCCTAGCAACTGGAGAAGGAAGAATGAAAGGCATGCCCGCGTTGAGATTGCTGGTCTGAAGCCACCAGCGCAATTCCTACTTGCACTTGTCTGTAATCAAAATAAGATAGGAGAGTGGGAGATGCTGTAGAGACCATTGGGCAAAAAGTAGCCACTGAAGAAGCCTCATGTGTAGTCTCGCAAGAGGAACTAGCATAATCGTGGCAGCCATGGTCCCTAATAACTTCAGGACCACTTTTGCCTTGACCTTCTTCAATGGTAGCAAAGCGTAGCCCTTCTGCCGTAAAACCTGAATTCTCTCTTCTGGTAGGAAGGCCCTCATGAGCACAGTGTCTAATTCAGTGCTGATAAAGGTTAACATGCTACAAGGCAGACAATTTAGAGTAATTCCCAGACTTTTGCACAGCCCAATAGCGGTGTCCTTGGTCTGTAGCAGTACAGTCGTCCACGTATGGAAACACTTGGAATCCCTGATGTCTCAAGTGAGCCGTTTCCACTGCCATGCATTTGGTGAACACCATGGAGGCTGTGGTGAGACCAAAGGGCACGGCACGAAACTGAAAATGACTGGCTCCCAGCCGGAAGCGTAAGTGACTTCTGGATGCCCTGTCCATCTTGATATGGTAATAAGCATCCTTGAGGTCGATGGAGCACATCCACACATTTCCCTAATAACGGAAGAATCGACTGTAACGTGACCATGTGGAACTTGGACTTCTCTACATGAAGGTTCAAATGGCTGAGATCCAAGATGGGTCTCAGTTCCCCTGTTCTTTTTGGCACCAAAAAGAATCTGGAGTAAGTCCCTAATCTGACTTGGTCTGAGGGGACAGGCTGGATGGCTCCCTTTGACAGGAACTTTTGTACTTCTAAAGTTGCAGAATCCCTTTGAATGGGTGGAACGTCTGGGATTCTTTTGTTTGGAGGGGGAAAAGAAAGAAGGGGAATATGATAACCTCTGGAAATTATCTCTAATACCCACTCGTCTTGGGTGATGTCTCGCCAGGCTTCTGGGTATAGAGAAATGCGACCCCCGACTGGCTTCAGAGACGCACAGTCGGGCCTCCCCTCAGGAGCACTGGTAGGGAGAACCACGAAAGGAATCGCGGTCCCCCTGGTTATGCGGGCCTCCTCTGCCTCTACGACGGCATCTACCTGAATTTCCACCCCTTCTGTCTCTGGAGGGGGAATCACTCTGTGCGTCATGAAAAAACCTCTGCGACTTTCTGAACCACATTTTCCACCCTTCTGGACCTTAGGATAAGGTCTAGAAGGCATGGAAAAACAGACTCCCACGGCAGACAGGGTTTTTCCTTCCTGCTCGCACCTAGTGAGAGTGTCCTTCACCTTGGTTCCAAATAAGGATGAACCGTCAAAGGGGGTGTTGGTTAAAACAGACTTGAAAGCCTCTGCGAAGTCGCACAGGCACATCCAGGAGTGTCTCCTAAGGGAGACTCCGGAACCCGCAGCCCTGCTCGCTCCATTGGCTGTGTAAGAGATCAGCCTCATGCATGAGTTGGTAATAGAATTTAGGGTAGACATCTGAACATTGACCTTCTGAGTCACCGCATAAGAAACGCTACCCTGTAGAGATTCTCCCAGCTCTTTTAAGAGATCTCTCTGGAGCTGTGTAAAATGCGACAAATAGTTCAGTGACCACAGTGTAGAGGCCGCTGAAGAGAACACACGTTTCCCATACCTGTCCATAGCCCTAGACTCCTTGTTAGGGGGATGGACGGTAGATGAAGTTTCTGCAAGTTCCTTCTTGGTGGCTGCTGCCACCACCATGGCATCTACTGGAACGCCTTTCATAACAAATTCTCTGTCAGGGGGAGCAGACAAAAACTTGTTGGGTCTCCTAGGGACAGGTTCCACAGTGTCTGGAGTTTCCCACACATTTCGACAAATGAGAGAGAAACCCAAGAAGTGGAGGGTTGAGACCCAAAGGCCTTCAGGAACACAGACTCCTCCTCAGAAGTGTCTTTGGAGGGCCAGTCGCCTCTCTGTCTCAATATTTCCAGGATATCTGAGAAAGAGATATCGTCAGAAGATGACTTGGGGGACCCCTCTGACTCCTCGAGGTCAGTGTCAGACGTGAGAGACTCATCTTGGGAGTCAATGTGTTTCCTCTTGCACACACTCTTTCTGGGGGGGTCCTCAGGTAAAAACTCTGGGGAGGCCTCAGAAAGTAGGGGACCACTTAGGGAGGTATCTTGAGGCCTTGGGTCTCCGCTGTCCCTGGATAGAGGTTGATCTGAGACTGATATCAGTGCTGGAGGGGGAAGAGTGTTGATGCTGTAAGATGCAGCTGATGACCTGGCCAGCACAATTCTCATGACCTAGAAAGCTGATCCCCCCATGGCTCCAAAGGTCGACTAACCATGGAAGATACGGTAGTAGCCCTCGGAGCCGATGTCTGGCCCATGCTCACCCGAGCCGAAGCACCGAGAGGAAGGCTAGGAGATGAAGAAGATCGATCTGAGACCACCCTCTTGTGTCCGACCGGTGAACTGTGAATCCTGGACCCCATGGACGGAGTCGACTGGGTCGGAGCGGAGATTGGAGCTGAGATGCCAGAACCAACCTCACGGTGTCCGACGGAACCGACAGCTCTGGCTCCGAAGAAAGGCTTGGAGGAGGAACAGCCAAAGATGAAGGAATGATGGGCTCTGGAGCCAACTGGGCCGGAGCCAAGCCGAAAGCAATTTAGCCAGCACCGATGACTGGAGCAGTTTCTTCACCACTCTATCGACATCATCATCGGAAAGGGTCCTAGAGGACATAGAGGATACGATCAGGGATCTGTATCTCCCTGCAGAGGGAGACCTGTGAGTCGGAGAAACCGGTCGAAAAATTGGAGACTGGCTCCGAACTGGAAAATCTGTCACCGGCTCCAAGAGACTGGGAGCCGATGTCGACATAATAGATGCACTGCCTTCTGTCGGCCCCGAAGCCAGTGGAGCAGAAGAAGCAACTATAGTTCTGGTGATTTTTCTCTGGCAGCTCTGAGGAAACTGACGGAGCCGGAAAGCGTTTCTTTGAGGATTGCTTGTCTGTTTTTTGTTCAGTTTGGAAGGAGAGGATCTGGAACTAGAAGACCTCTCCAAGTCTTCTTCAAAGGAAGGTTTCAGCAATCCTTTTAAAATAAGCTTGTTCTTCCTCTCTTGCAGCACACGAGAACTGAAAGCGTGGCAGAACAAGCAGGATTCTTGGAGATGAATAGCCCCCAAGCAATACACGCACATTGAGTGCGCATCAGTCAATGACATCTTCTTATTACATTTCACACACTTTTTAAAGCCCGAAGGCCTTTGCTCTTTAGAATCCTTGGACATGCTGACAGAAAAATCCACACACACAGGGAAAAACAGTAGAGACACCTTCACAAAAAAAAAACAAAAAAAAAAAACAATAGAGCGTGGAAAACTAGAGCCTCTAACTGAAAATGGCCTAGAGACCACAGGATAACCACAGGGAGGACTAGGTCCTCTAAGTTAAACGAGCCTAGCCCAGGGAATAAGAAGGAAAAAAAACACCAGAACAGGCAAACAACAAAACCAGCTAACAAATATACTACAAAAATACAGAGGAGGACTAGGTTCTCTAACTGAAACGGGCCTAGCCCGTAGACACCAAAAAAGGAACGGGATACCAAGAAAAAAAAAAAAGGGCCAAGAGAACAGGCCACACAACCAGCAGAAGCAATACACATACACTAGCTATGAAAATAGCTTTTGGAGCTACAATACTGAGAAATAAATCGAAAAATTATACTTAGCCATGGCCAAGAGCAAGACCACATCCGAGCATATGAGCATATGAGCGGCAAATGAGATCTGCGGATAGGCACGTTGCAGCATGGGATACTGCTTAGCCACGAGCCAATTGAAGACTTTGAGCTAGAGTATGGACGAGTCGTTGCCAAGGTTCGGCTCCGAACCCAAGGGTAAGAATGTAGGCGAGATTGGACTACATAACATCCTATATTTCTCACAACTTATTAAAGGGGCACTTATTTACATTAATATCTGTAACACATACAACAGTCAGTGAAAAGACACCCCCATTTAAAATACTCTTGACTGTACATTATACAAAAATGCTTTACAATAAAACATGTATTTTATATTGTATTTTACCTCCCTGCACCACCTTAATATTGGGTGTTTACCCTAATGCTGCCCCTTCCCTCAACTTTAACCTACACCTTACCTTCATAAAAACCTTCCCATAACAATGGCACTACACAAGTCGCACTCAAACACACCCAAATGATACTATATCTACCCCCTAACCATGACCTTAACCATAAAATACACAAATTCACACACAAACGTACAAAATTTATCCTTCATTCATTCCCAACCCTAACCGTAACTCACATACACACGCACAAACATTCTTACCCATCCATCCTCACTTACCTGACTCAACATTACACACCATCAACATTTCCACTGCTCGGCTATCCATACCTTCGACATTAAACCACACCCCTTTGTTTGTCATAGAAACAGCATTCAAGAAAACACAAGGGAACCTATATTATAAACACACACACTATATATATATATATATATATATATATATATATATATATATCACATAGTCGAAGTTACGTAACTTCGAACACCTAATGGTCGAACTATTATGTTCGAAGTTACATAACTTCGACTACCTAAAAAAAAAAAAACACACACAATGGACAACAAAATAACAAGCCCCCCTGCACTCCCCACAAACCACCCGCTACCTAAATATACCAACTCCAAGATCGCACCACACTGAAGTGAATGGAAACCTCCGCCTATGGAGATTTCCATTCACACGCTCAAACTTTTACAAATACGAACATATGGTCTCGACCATATGTGTTTCGAACTTGTAAAAGTTCGATGACGTGATAGGAACCCTATTTGTGTGTGTGTGTGTGTGTGTGTGTGTGTGTGTGTGTGTGTGTGTGTGTGTGTGTACTTCGAAATTTCAAAGTTTCAAAACTTCAACTTTCTTATGGTCAAGACCATAAGATCGAAGGTTTGAAACTTTGAAATGTAAATAAAATAAAAAAATTAAAAAAAAAAAATTTTTTTTACGTTTTTGCAGGGGGGAGCAAGCCCCCCTGCATCCCCACACCCTCTGCTTATTAAATATACCAACTCAGAGATCACACTACAGCGAGGAAAATGGTAAATATACCGTTCCGTGCTGTACAGCAATCTCCACTTAAATGGTTCGAAGTTACAAACCTTCAATCTTACGGTCTTAACCATAAGAAATTTGAAG
>NC_056727.1:131840247-131907977 GCF_019279795.1 Protopterus annectens
TCTATGTCTGGACTCCCCCATTTGCGTGCCAACATGTTGAAAATTTGTGGCTCCAGTTTCCATTCGTGTGGGTCCATAAGATTTCTGCTTAGTTCGTCTGCCAGAGTATTTAACTTTCCTGGCAGGAATTGAGCTTGTAGTTGTATTTGGTAGGTCAAGGCCATGTTCCACAATGCCATGGCTAGTCTGCAAAGGGGGTAGGAATGTGTACCCCCCTGCTTGTTTATGTACCACATAACTGTGGTGTTGTCTGTCTTTATCATTAATTGCCCTGGATGAAGGTAGTCCTTGAAGGCTGTCAGTGCATTCTGTACAGCTAGCATCTCTTTCTGATTGATATGAAGGTGCATTTGATTTGGGCTCCATTTTGCCCTGAATGCACTTTCCTGCCAGAAAAGCCCCCCCAAGCATAGTCTAATGCGTCTGTAGTTAGGGTTTGGGCGGCAGGGGGTGGAGTGAATGGCAGTCCCTAGTTTTGGTGGCAGGCCTCTGCCCACCATAGGAACTCTACTTGCAGGCAAGGTATGATAGGAATCATTGTTTCCAGGCTGTGACAATGTTGACTCCATAAACTGAATCATTGTTTCCAGGCTGTGACAATGTTGACTCCATAAACTTTTTAAGTACCACTGAAGTTTCCTCATATGCAGTCTTGCATATGGAATTAGAAGAATGCAGGAGGCCATGAACCCCAAGGCTTGCAGAATTTGTCTTGCTGATAGCAGGGATTTTGTGGCCACCTGTTTGAAGTAAGTCACCAATTGAATTTGCTTTTCTGGCGTAAGGCAAGTCATCTGGGCAGTTGTATTCAAGCTTGCACCCAGGAATGTAATTTTTTGAGAGGGTACCAGTTGTAATTTATTTTCGTTTATGGTGTACTCTAGACAAGTTAGAACCCTTTTTATAAATGCCAGATGCTTTAGAAGAACGTCCTTGTTTTCTGCCTGAATTAGACAATAGTCCAGGTATGGATATATTTGAATATTTATTTGCCTGCAAAATACAATTACTGGAGCCAGGCACTTTGTGAAGACCCTGGGCGCAATAGATAAGCCAAAGGGCAGTGCAGAGAACTGGTAATGCAAGTAACCTGCTTTGAAGTGGTATCTTCTGCAAGATTCCCTGATTGGGATATGCAGGTAAGCCTCTTAAGTCTAGACTTACCATCCAGGCATCTTTGCCTAGCACAGGTAGTAACTGTTGAAAAGTCAGCATCTTGAATTTTGGAATGTCCAGATATGTGTTTAGAGTGGATAAGTCCAGAATTGGACGCCATGATTTGTCTTTTCTGGGTACCAGGAAAAGTCTTGGATAGAAACCTTGTCCCTTTTCCTCTTCTGGTACTGGTTGAATAGCCCCCATGTTCATGAGGGACAGAACTTGTTTCTGGGCCTCTGCCCACTGATTTGGGGGAAGGTCTGGCCATCCATTTGGGATTGGCAACGTGTGGAAATGAAATCTATATCCCTGGGATACTATATTTAAAACCCATTTGTCCTGGGTAACAAGTTGCCAATTTCGTGCATGAAGTGCCAGTTTTCCCCCCAAAGGGGCGGCTAAACATTAAGTGCTTGGTGATTGTAGAGGGAAGTCATTGAGACTGTTTACCATAGGGAGGCGCCTTGTTGTTTCCAGATTTGGAGATGGAGGCACCCCATTGTTTTGATCTAAAAGTTCCTTGTGACTGAAACCTGGAGCCTTTGGAATGTCTGGATTTGACTTGAGCGGCTCTTGAAGGGACTGGAAAGGACCAGTTCTTAGTAGGCCAGTGCCTACTAAATCGTGGAGGTTGCACTTGTAAAAAATCTTTCACAATCTGCATAAATTTAGCTTGATCTTCCATCTTTTTTAACACTTCTTCAGCCTTACTACCAAAGAGACGGTCCTGTTGTAAAGGAGCATCCAACAATTTTGCTTTAACATGGTCAGGCAGAGTTTGCTCTGAGCCAAGCATGCCTTCTTAGCACAGATCCAGTTACAGCAGCCCTGCAAGAGGCCTCCAAGGAATCAAAACCACATTGCAAAGTATGTTTTCCAACTTGTTCAGCTGAATGTAATAAATCCTGTAAATCTTTATTTTCCACTCAGTCAGAAATTAACATCATTTTCTGTTTAAGTAGTCCCATGATATGCTGTTGATATTTAAGCATATGAAATTGACAGTTTAAAGCCCTGATTGCCAAGGTTGCAAAAGTGTAAACCTTCTTACACCATCTATCCAGCACCCTGGAACCTCTATCAGAAGGATTTTTAGCAGTAGAGGCCTTAATGCCCTTGGGACCCTAAGAAATGGTTTCAGGATCGGCAATTGGATTTTTGAAAAGGAATTTGTGGGAGTCAGGAACCCTGTAGTATCTGTCTGGCTTACAAGGAGCCGGAGGCAGAGAATCAGGAGCCATACTAGATTCTGAAATATCATCAACAATGTCTAGAACAGGAGGTATAGCCAAAGGCCTATGCTGAGGAAGAAGAAGAAAATCCCCAAGTCTCTTTTTAGATTCAGGGAAATCCTGACTTTCCCAGGGGAAATGTTCCCTTAAGGTATGTAAAGTTTCCCCAAAAGAAAAATCCTCAGGTGGAGAAGCAGAAGGAATGGAATCTTCTGTATCAGAGTCCTCATAAGTAGGAATAGACAAATCCTGTTCATTAGAAGAGTCAGAAGAAATAGAATCCTGTTCAGAAGAATCATAATCAATGTCTTGCCTAGGCCTCTTAGAAAGAGGGGGTTGGCTACCCCTGATCAGAGTAATTAAATCTTCAGCCATTTTGATCATTTGTTTTTTAGGCATAGGGGCCTGCACATGTGGCCCAGGCGTTGTTTTTTTAGACATAGATTTAGATTTTGACCTTAGTTTTGAAGATGGCGTCAGTCTAATATACAAATCTGTAGGCCTGAAAACACCCTCAGAAGCCAGTGCCTGCACAGTGGCTCCGGACCCATCTAAGGTAGAGACATCTGTGGGTTCCATAATTGAAGCATCTCGCGGTATACCGGACTCCGAATGGGTCTCAGTAGAGGCCTGCGAATCAGAAGTAGCTGGTATCAGAGGCTGCGAAGGCGCCTCACTGAGTACCGGCGAACTGGCGACTGGCTTAGGAGAAGCGTAGTCATGAGTTTTGGACCTCTGTCTTTTTCTTTGCACTTTTTAGGTATTCCGGTAGTCGGATTGCTAACCGACGACATTTCTGGATAATTAAATCTTGAGCCAAAATATTTAGAAGCAAAAATATACAGACGTTTAATCGTGCATTGATTAAATTTAGCACAAAACTGACAGCAAGGTACGTTGTGGTCAGGGCCTAGGCAAGGAATACAGTAGAAATGAAAATCCTCATGAGGTATTTGCTTTCCACAAGTAATGCAATTATTAACTTTTACTGACATCGGTAAGGAGCAAGAAAAAGTTTCCCCAATGGGGTACTTAGCTTTTAGTTTAAGACTTCGGTTCTGAAACTCGAAAACGAAAATTTCAGGAGTCGGCTGATCGGCACTTGCAAACTGCTTCTGCTTCGGGCACCGCGCTGCAAGAAAGACTGATGTAATGGCGTCGGCTGCATATTTTATACCCCTGACGACCTCACGTCATGGAAGAAGGGACAACAACCGACGCAGGACCCAAGACTTTGTTCATCAGGCCGACTGAGGGCAACCTGCCAGCAGATTACCCAAATGCAATGACTGCAACAGTGAAACACGAAGAACATCGCCAGTCCATCTTTGACTAACTCACACAAGTAAGAAAAATATTAGGAATACCCAGTTGATAAGTTGCCTTATTCTTTATATAATTTTCATTTAGAAAGTAAACATTTCCTAGTATTTGGTTTTCTATCTTCCTGTAACTCATTAAGCATATCCTCAGTAAAGTGGTGTCTAAATGGAATTAAAATTCAATCATAAATAGTCAAATGCAAGGTCTGTAGACTGGGGTGAAACAGAGAGCCTTTGTTCTACAAAAGCAAGTCTATCCTAGAAGATAACTTGAGATGATTGTTCCTGCCCAAGTGAAAGAAAAGGGGGAACCAGTACTGTATGGGCCATAAAAAGAGAATTATCAACTATACTTTTGGCTTTCACCCTTGGTTTTGAAAATAATTCTGGGGATTAGAGGAAGTGGTGGGTATGCATAAAGGAACTTCCCTTCCCTGGAAAAAGCAAAAAGACATGTCACCCACCCTTCATGTCCGAAAGCATGGCAGTGTGGAGCAGAACAGCCTCAGCTGCCTGTTGTGCGTGGACACAGAAAGATCTATTTGGAGTGTACCCCACTAATAGAAAATGTCCAGAAAGACTTCTCTGTTAAGTATTCACTGGTGAGGGTCTGCTCTGGATTTGTTAAAAAAAAAATCTTCCTCTATGTATTTTCCTGATGAAAAAAACACCACTTGAAGGAAAAACTTGTGTTGAACTGCTGTACCCCATTCAATCAAGGCTAGTCTGCAGAGGCAGGCCTCATTGCTTGCTTAAGTACCACATTACTGTGGTGTTCTGAGTCTACAGGTAATGCAGGGATTGAAGAGCTAGGAACAGTCTTGTTTCCTTAAAATGGATGTGGTCTTTTCTCTCTTTTTTGGGTGACAAAACTCCCTAAGCCCTAATGATCCTGGAACAAGCTCCCCACAGCAGATTTTCGGCATCCATAGGTTAGTACTAGGCTAACTGCCCTTGCAAGCTATTTTAAGCCTAGCCAATTATCCCTTGTGAGATTCAAACCCTGCACCTTGTGTTTGTAAGGCAAACACCTTAACCATTAGGCCACCCTCCCAATCAAATCTGAGTAGCACCTGGCACGTGAAAGGAACCAGAAAGGGCACTACAGGATTGAATAAAATCTGGCTGATCTACCAAAGGAATTCCTTCTTGATGAAGGGCAAGAGAGTAATATGGAAGATTAATAGGTGGCAGTGCCCCAAATAAACTACTGCTATATCTTCCTCATGTGGAGTCTGGCATAAGGTACCATGGAAATTAATGATGCCATGGACCTCAGTTCTCAAAATCTTTCTTGATGATGTCACATTCAAGGGAAGACATTTTCAGAAGCAATCTGAGAGGAACAGAAATTTGCAAGAAGAAAAGCTGTCACTGACAGTGAGTCTACATCTTAGGAAAATCAGATCATGGGATGGTCTTAAACAAGACTTTTGAAAGTTCAAATTGACCTCAGACTACTCAGAAAATTACTAACAAAATCCAAGTCCCTTAGAAGAATCTCTCGTGAAGGAACTTGAATCAGGAGATTCTCTAGATAAGGAATGAAACTAATTCCTGAATTCTGAAAAAGGCAGTTGAAAGCCCAAAGGGTAAACAAGAAAACTGAAAGTCATACGAAGAGAAACAGAACCATAAGGATTTCTTGCATGCCTGATGAATAGGAATAAGAAGCTCAGTGTCCTTTAAATCCAATATCACCATAAAAGGCTTGGGGAAGGATCAATGGAAGTGAGGACTGCTGGGTCATCATATTGAAACTTGAGAAAGGTAATGGAAGAATAATGGTCCAGAACAGGTCATCAATTCTCATCCTTTTTGGGGACTACATTCCATTTTTTTTTTTAAACAAGCAGCATCTTTATTAAATTATCACACATGACACAGGCAATCATACATTTATATACATGAAAACAAACCATATTACCAATCACGTATAACCAAGAGGATCAAGGGTCTCAAACAGATGCCATATGCTGCTCGGTTAAAAAAACTCCAGCTCTACTCAGTTGCATACCGCCTACTTCGAGGCGATCTATGCCTGACATACAAAGCTATGTCAAATCCAGAATTAATGGACATGCTCCACCTCAGTAAATCTAAATCCCTTAGAGCCACATGCTCGAGGGACTTGAACCTCAGCACAGAAATAAATAGAACTTGCTGGAGGGACAGGTTCATAACCCAGAGGCTCCCTTCACTCTGGAATAGAATTCCAGTTCATGTGAGGCAGAGCACCTCACTGAATCTCTTCAAGAAGAATCTCGATAGGTGGATGGGGGATCGTAGGTTTGTCCCAGGGATTACTCCCGTGTCACTATTAGACAGAGGCACAGTAAACTAAACCTTAAAAAGGGCACAGTATACTCAAATCAAGGGGTGGCGTAAGCCATACAGAATCAGGCTAGGCTTATAATTGCCCCAGGGCAGATAGCCTAGTATGAACCTATGAACCTATTACCATAATTTTAGTTGCAAACATTATACATCACAAACCATATTGACCTAATTTTAGATAGCTCAATCAAATCATGCCCTATTTTAAACCTCAATACTCATCTGCATGTACTGTTCTCACAATTCCCATTTTTTCCCATGTAATTTGTTCCTACTATTTTCTAACATTCCTAATTCCAATTCTTTTATCTCTGGTACTATTATTCACTACTAGTGCAGTTGACTTAGACTTTGATTTCTATTTTCTAGTATTTTTTTTTTGTAGCCACCATAACTAGACTCAGAAAAAAGCATTACTATGTCTAGGCGATTCTGATCTTGTATCATAGCTCAAAAAAGGAAACATTCTTTGGAGTCTAATTGGGGTATAAAAATATTTATGTAAACACTTCTAAGCAAAGATCCGAAATCTTCTAAACTTTGTTGCATATTTGGGATACATACATATATCCCTACATTGTTTATTTGTGAACTGCTTATCCAATCTCTCTTCTTAATCCTATGTAACCTCCTCTGATTGATTCTTACAGTTATGTAATATTTTATACGCTCTACTAATTATTCCTTTTTTTAACAGCAGCTTCTGTTCTAGATTCTACTAAAACTCTACCAGTGCTTGTCATTCACTTAGGATCCCCCTATTTCTTTCTCTTTGCCTATACTCTGATATAATCCCTTTACAGTGAAGGCAATTTCTAGCCTACGGTCCAAATAAATTATTGGCCTCTTCCCATTCTATTACTTTTCCCTCTCTAATTATTTGCTCCCAATACCTTGGTTATTTTTCTACTTCTCTCCAATAAATTCCAGGACCCTCTTGCCTATTATCTGTAACCCTAATTGCAGACCTGCTTATTGGCAGAATCTCTTTTCTCCATTCCAGTGCTGGATTAGTTCTTAAAATACTTTCTGCTACTTTAAGAATATAATACTCTGTATGGTTACTGTTATTCTCCTTAAGGATCTGCATCCAAAATCTCATGCTCTCTCTCTTTCTTGATCTCCCCTTTTCCATCATCATCCATTTTCAATTTGAACTACAGGCTTCTGCTTGTACTATGTATAGGGGCTTTAACTGTGTAGCTCTGAAATACTCGACCACCTTGTTCTATTAGAAGAATCCGCTTATTCCACTTGACTCTTGCCTTCTCCCCCCCAGATAAAATCTATCAGCTCTTTATTAACTGCTACCCACAACTTCTCCTCTCGTTGATAAAAAAAATGCCTGACCTGTCTATAAAACTAAAGGGACTAAAAACACTAACTGCTTGTATCTTGCTATTGACATCCACATACCACAGCTTCCAATTTCTCAATTTTTGTATTATCTTTTAGTCTCTTTCCACATATCCTTAGCTGGCACACCAGAATCCTTCTTGATTCATACTCCTAAATACTTAATTTTATCATGTTCCTATAAATATGGATATTGCTGAACCAATTAGTGTGTGGGTACAAAATGTATGGCTATTACCTTTGTTTTAGCTTAATTAATTTTGTATCCTCAAAAGATTTGAAACTGCTTTAAAATGTTCTACAACTCTGAAATGTCCTTTTCTGGTTCAATCAGGTACAAAATATCATCTACAAATAGAGCCAGCTTTTCTTGACTACCATACCAATTATTTCCTTGAATTTCTGAGTCCCTTATTTTCTTTGCCAAATGGTGCGAAATATAATGCAAATAAAGAGGAAGGAGGACATCGCTGCCTGGCTCATCTGCTCAAAAAGAAATGATCAGTGAGGAACCCACCCACTTTAATTTTTGCCTCTGATCGCTCATATATCCTCCTCATCAACCTTATAATTTTATCAGGGAATGCAAAGGCCTCCACTGCCCTGCTTAAACTCCCAGCTTACTGTGTAAAATGTTTTCTCTGCATCAAGACCCACTAACACACATATTTTCTTACATTCTGCTTCCCCCACTGGATCATCAATGTTCTGTTAATGTTTATTTATTTTATTTAAATTTGTTGACCGGGAGTGTCCGACTGGACATAGGTCCATTTTCAGCGGAGGCTCGGGGAGAAAAGCTCCACAGTTAAAATAAACAGACAGTATTTACATTGGATTACATAGTGATTAACAATTTACATAACAATTACTTATAACATATTTACAGATGAAGAACATAGTACATCAGTAGACAACCAGAATCTTTATCTGTGAAGTGCATACCAGACATTAACAAATGTTACAAGAAGAAAAGGTTTGTGCTGTATAATAAGTACTGGCTTATGAGCATCTCAGCTTGCTATAATGAGGGTAGTTAGTGGAGTGGAAAGAAAGGTAGTGGTTGGATGGGGTGGATGATATTAGAGTGGGAGTTGCAAGGGCATAGCCAGCATGTTTTTAGTTGCGCTTTTAGTAAAGTTTTGAAGTGGGTACATGATGGTATGGAGGTAATTGTGGGTGGGAGTGAGTTCCATAATTTGGCTATGGCGCAAGAGAATAGTGCTTCACCTGCAGAGTTATTGGCTTTAGTGATCTGCAAGTGATTTTTGCTGCTGGATCTTAGTGGTCTGGTGGTGCGATAGGGTTGGAGTAGATTCTGGAGGGATGGGACATTTAGTGGATGGTTTACTAGTTTGTGGGCGAGTGAGAGTTGAAACCACTGAAGGAGGTGAGAGAGTTCAAGCCAGCCCAGTTCAGCAAGTGAGAGACAGTGGTGACTACGGTAGGATGCCCCTGTGGCGAATTTGGCGATTTTGTTGTAGCAGGTCTCTAGCTTGTTTAGATCACATTGCCTTAGGTTGGTATATATTGGACAGGCATAAAGTAGGGTGGAGATAAGGTGGGAATTTGCTATTGAAATCTTTGCTGCTTTGGTGAGAAATTGCTTATTTCTGTATAACGTTCCTAGTATTTTGTGGACTTTTTTTATAGTCATGGATATGTGAATGTCAAATTTTAGTTTATTGTCTATTTCCACTCCTAGCAATTTGGTATGTTCAGTTGGGTATATAGTGGTGTTGTCTTTTGCCGTGATGTTAAAGTGAGAGTTGTTTTGAGTATGTTTGGTGGGTTGGAAGATGAGTAGTTTAGTTTTGTTTATTAATCGGGCATCGGATAACCATGTTTCAACAGAGGAAAAGGCTTCCTGTGTGACTTTTTGCAGTTTTGGTAGGGACTGGGCTGAGCAGATGATGGTCGAGTCATCTGCGTATTGTATGAGTGTGCCATGTTATGTGGCAGAGGCTACATTATTGGTGTAAACAGAGAAGAGTAGGGTCCAAGGATGGATCCTTGGGGAACCCCTATGGAGACAGGTAGTTGGGGAGATATGTCATTCTGCCAATACAACGGATTGTTGGCGGTCAGACAGGTAACTCTGAAACCAGTTGGTGACCGATTGTGAGAAGGATAGGTTATTGGGGACAGAGATAAGTTGTTTGTGTGGGACCATGTCAAATGCTTTAGATAGGTCTAGGAAAGTAGCAGAGGAGAGATAGCCATTGTTTTTATGCTGAAGGATAGTGTTAGTAAAGGAGAGTAAGGCAGTGGCGGTGCTATGGTTTGGTCGGAAACCATGCTGAGTACTGGAAAGGAGGTTGTTAGTAAGGAGGTAGTGTGAGACCTGAGAGTGTATGCATCTCTCTCGTATTTTGGAGAGTGGAGAGAGAATAGCTATGGGGCGGTAATTGGTTAGTTCTGTAATGTTGTCAAATGTTTGCCTCCCCTTGACAAAACCACGTTGATCCATATCTTTCAATTTTGGCATCACCTTGCCATTCTTTTAGCCCTTCTAGACAAACGCTTTATAATCATGGTTTAGAATCGAAATGGGCCTGTATGAAGCTGGATCTGATGGGTCTTTACCCTCATTAGGTATTACAGCCACCACCCCTTTCTTTCAGGATGTTGGTGCTTCTCCTCCTCTTAAAATAGTGTTAAACATAACCTTCCATATCTTTATCAGTCTTTCCCTCCTAGCTTCCAAACTTCCAAAGGAATACAATCTATTCTTGGGGACTTTCCTGTGGACTGGTTATACATCACAATTTTTATCTCATCTTCTTCTATCCTGTTAATAATTGAGCCTCACCACCTCTAACCTAGGCATACTTAATTCATCCAGAAACATTTCCATGTGTACCTTTTCTTGATTTCTATATTTCTCTGCTTTATAAAGACTTTCATAAAATTTCCGAAATATTTCTAATACTTCTACAGGATCGCTTATCTTCCTTGTTACAGGCTTGCTAAGCTTGGCGACAATCGTTTTCACTTTCTGTTGCCTGATTCGTTATGCTAAAAGTTTTTGTGCTCTAGAGTTATTATAAAAAAAACATCTGCTTAATAGCAATATTTCTAATCTCATGCATATTATCAAGATAATACCTTATTTTCTATTTAGCATTCTGCAGTTGCTCCTCTTCTTGCTCCTCCTCTTTTGCTGTGGGATTCCTTAACATTTATCAGCGCCTCTAAAAAAAAATCTGGTTACCTCTTGACCATTATCTCACTTTCTTTTATTTCCACCCTACACTTAAACTCCACTTTAATTTATTCCTCTCCCTAGCTATACTTTAAGAAGAAATTTTTACTTTCTCTAATAACTCCCAAATAATTTCACTACCAATTCCTTAAATTCCTCTCTTTTCAACAGACAGGTGGGAAAGCGCCAACATCTCACTTCAATTTCCATACCCTGCATTTTTATTTATTATTGGCAAGTGATCTAAAATAGTCACTGGATGCACATCAAAACTTTCAATTAAATGCACATGTTCCTGTGAAATTAAAGTTCTGTCTAGCCTAGCCCAGTTTTTGTATTGTTGGGAATAACAGGTAAATTAATTCCAAACTCCTACTACTGAGTTGACATTTTCCATTCCAAACATTTTCATACATTTCTTCAAAAATCTAACCTGCTTTGTTAGATTTTCCCTTCTGGGCCCCCAGGACAAATTTTCACTGCTACAAATCAAATTCTAGTCCCCACCTAAAAGTAATATTCCCTGCTGAAAGCTGATTACTTCTCCCAGAATTTTTTCAGCTCCATTATAGCAGTTTTAGGTGGAACACAAATACATGCCAGTGTAATCCCCATCCCTTACCAGTAGCTCCTTAGTACTACAAGTCTACCATTATTACTTTTTATCCTCTTCTGTCACTGTTGTAGCTCCTCCTTGCAATTAATATAAGTATTTCTATTTTCCTTTGTCCCAGCTATTCTGCTAAACAACTGTCCCGAAAACCTTCTGTTCAGTTCTTTACAAATGGGTCTCCCATAGTAAAGCTATTTGCACTCTACATTTTTAATATAGTTCAGTTCTTTACAAATGGGTCTCCCATAGTAAAGCTATTTGCACTCTACATTTTTAATATAGTTCAGTACTCTATTTTTTGTATATATTTGTGAGACCATTTACATTTAAAGAAAATACAGAAATAGGCATTATGTTAAAAAGTTATTATTCTCACCTTATATGTGTAACAGCTTTTTAAAGTATCTAGTTCCAGCTTGTTACATATATACACCATTTGGCGGGTTGATCATTTATACAGTTTCTTGTCATATCCATTTGAGCCTATGTCACATCTTACAAAACCTTTTGTTTTATTGAAAGCCCTCAAAAAATACACCCCCAGTACACCCTAAAACCGATTATTTAATACTAACACACAAAGCTACATACATCTTTAAATAATTAAGTTTTCCCTTCCTTAAAGAAACAAGTGTCCCAAACTGAAAGCCACACTCACAAACTTGCTAAGACACATGGTACAGCTTGTGCTTCTATTAAGTGTTGCCTAGTTTAGTCTTATCTTTACTGCTCTCCCAGATTGGGAAACACTTGAATGCTTTCAGAAAACATCATCTCCTAGCCATTGAAAGAAATGCATTAAAAGAAAGAACAATTATGTTTTGTTGCTCTCTATTAGGTTGTCTCCATGGAGACATGAGAACCAGATACAGAGTTGCTTCTACAACCATTTATTTGCTAGAGAAAAGTGTTATGGTCAGTGGTCTTTTTTGTTTGTTTTCTCTTAAAACTGGTTACTAGATTAAGCCAAGGGCCTTAACCCAGTCATTTCCCTATGCAAGCAGGAGAAAAAGCACATAAATGTTTCCTGTATCAAGCTCTTTTGACCAGGCTTTTCTTCTTTTTTATGTTACAGTGCCTATATTTCTTTAAAACCGAACAAGGAGAAAGGGAGAATGAGGAAAAATAGGGGCATATGTTTACTTTAGTGTTCCCATTACACTTGAAAGTAACAGAGAAAACTTTATTTTATAGCATGCAGATTATATCATGCATTATAAAAATACTAATGTTAAAAACATTTTTTTTTACTTACAGTTAACTCTCTCCCTTCTCTTCCTCATTTCTTCCAAACATTAATGACATGAAGTAGGGCAAATGCTTTGCACTCCCCTACAAGTTTAACAAAGTCAAAATCAAAAAAGTCCAATATTTTCAGGTTTTCTTGTTTATTTATTTTACATTTTACCGGGGAGGTCTGACTGGACAGAGCTGTCCATTTTCAGTGGCGGCCCGGGGAGAAAAGTTCAAGAACAATTGCTAACATACTATACATAAGATATTTACATGAACATTGTGGTTTACACATTCAGTTGTAAAAATATAGCAGATAGCGTGATTGCATAAAATATTTACATAAGCATAGTGGTTTAGACATACAATTAAAAGTATAGCAGGTAGTAACATATGACTGTTGTTCATACAGTATGTTTAGTAGAGATAGTCTTGATGATGTACTGAAGATAAGACAAGAAAGGAAAAAATAAAAAAAAAGGAGGAGAATACATACACATTCATATGAGGTGCATTGACATTTTAAGGGAAAGCTTTTCAACTTAGTCTAGGGGAAAGTTAGTGGATATAGGTGGAATAGTGGGGAGTAGGCAGCTGTGAGTTGGTAAATAATGTGCGATAATAAATATAGTGCACCTGGTGGGAGTTTTAAAGAGGAGGTTGGATAGTAGGTAGGGGAAAGGAGTTAGAATATGTCAGCCAGATGCTAGGCAGTTGCAAGTCCAGGAGTTGTTTAGGTGGGAAATAAGCTGTTTTTTGAAGATGGTTTTGTTAGGTTACACCCTGATTTGTAGTGGTAAGGAGTTCCAAGTCTTGGCAATGTTGCTAGAATACAGGGAGTCACCAGAGTTGTTATGGCTTTTAGAGATTGGAATTAGTGCCTTGTTAGTAGATCTGTAAACCCATAGATTGTTTTGTCATATTTCACAAATAAGCAATGTTTGTAATCCCACATTTATCTGACAATTTCCAGGTTGTTGGTTTTATTCCTGTTTATCTCCCTTCCCTCTCCCAAATCCAGTCTTGGCTTCCTTTCCAAGGTGCTCTCGGTTCATCTAGTCAACTCTTAAGCTTTTTTCTCTCTCTCAAGCATGTTCCTTTGAAACGCTGGAAAAGGTTTCACCGGCACAGTCTGCTTGTGGTCTTTATTACTAGAAGAACAAGCAGTAGAATACTGCACTGCATAGGGCATGAAGGTGATGCCCGAATGTGGCATCCTCAGAACTGAAAAGCCCCTGTTGGAACGACACAAGGATACTAATAGGTAACAAGGGCATCCAGAAGGAAATGGGACCAGAGGGAGGAGGGAGTAAATAGTGCAAAAGTGCACAGGACGACATCTAATGTTATGGTAAGATTTTACACAACTGTACTATGCCCTTCCATATCACTGTTGCAGTATTCCTTACAATAGGAAGAGTGCAACAGCTGAGGAAGAAGACTGGGAAGAAGGGCTAGCACAGTCCTCTAGGAAGCCATGGAGAATGGCCCTAGCAAAACCAGGTCTGGCCCTACAAATCACATCCAGCTTACATTGCTTGGTAAAGGTATGCACAGAAGTCCAGGTAGTGGACTCCAGAATAGAATTAGTATCCAAACCTTTTAAAAAAGCCCATAAAATGGCAGAGCCCTAGTAGAAAGAGCCTTAACAGAAGGAAGGCTCTTCCTATGAAAAGAATAGCAAAAATAAATGGCTTTAGATATCAAGTAAAAATGGTTTGCTTGGAAACAGTGAAACCTAAAGACATAGGATGAAAAGAAACAAAAATATGTTCAAATTTACAAAAAGCTTTAGTCTTATCCAAATAATATCTGAGTTGCCTATGCAAATCCAAGATGTGCAAGACCTTTTCCCTACCAGACTGCGGAGAAGGCAAAAAAAGTGGGTAAATGAATAGACTGATTAAGAGACTATTCTGGACATAAAAAGATTACTAGGAAGGGACACCCTGTCCTTGTGAAAAAATAAAAAAAGGAGGAACAGCCATAAGTGCTTGCAGCTCAGACACCCATCTGGCAGGATAAGAGCCAAATGAACAACAGTCTTCCAAGAACTATGCTAAGGAAGCTGAAGTAGCAGGCTCAAAAGAAACAGGAGTAATTTTTCCAAAACAAATTGAGGTCTTAGGAAGGAGGCACAGGTTTCCTGGGAGGCTAAATGTGAAAGACGCCTTTAAGAAACTGTCTGGCCTCAAATCTAGAGGTTAAAGGAGGAGTCAAAGGCAGACAAGCAGAGATAGCCGACAGGTGGGCCTTAACAGAAGAATATGCCAACACAGCATTGGGCAAATCACACAAATAAGACAGAACCAAAGGAAGATCCACAGTGAGTGGATCTAGGTTAAGAGAAAGATACATTTTCTAGGACTGGTTTCCTGGCCTCTTGCTGGACCTGAAGCATGTCTTCAGAAAAATGGTGTCTGAAGGGGATCAAAACCCTATCACCCACAATGTAAGTTGAAGACTGGACAGGTGGGAATGGAATGAGAGATCCCTTGTCTTGTGTGAGTAAGGTCCACTGTGTGAGGTAACTTGTGAGGAAGTTGTCCATTCAGAGCAGAGTCAAAGAGATGCACTTACGGACTACGCCATTGGTGGACAATATCCAGAAACATAACCCTGTGAAGGATCCATTCATGGGATTGTGTTATAGACCTGCTCAGAAAATCTGCCACTATGTTTTGATCTGATGGAATATAAACTTTGTTAAGGGTCATCTAATCCTGGACAGCTAGTTCCCAAACTTGAAGGGCTAACCTGCATAGGAGATAAGACCTTGTCTCCCCTAGCTTGTTGACATATCACACTGTGGTATTGTCTGTGAGAACCTGAGGGATCCTGGAAAGAAAACAGAATGAAAAGCCTGAAGAGACAGCAGAAGAGCTCTCATCTCTTTGACATTGATGTGGTAAAAGTTGCTTAGCTGAGATATATCCAGAATGGGTCTCCAGCTGCATTCTTTCCTGGAGACCAAGAACATTCTGGAGTAAAACACCTTCACCCTCTGAGGAGTTCCGTGAGCCAACAGGTCCTGAAGCACCTACGAAAAAAGGGCAATTGCTCCTGAGGGGGCTAAGGAATAATCAAAAGGGGATGGGGATTTCCAAACCATGTAATAACCCTGATGAATTATGGAAAGAACCCATGAGTCTTGGGTGACCTTTAGCCAAATAGGAAAGGACAGAGAAGAATGTGACTGTGAAGAACAGGGCAAGAATAGTAAAACAACACCTGGTTTGTCAGGAAAAGGAGACTTCTGACTAGGAGGAGTTTGGGTAGCCTTAGTAGGGCAGCCCATCTACCAATCTTTTTACCTTTTGGGGGAGGGCAAGATTGTCTACGGAAAAAGACAGGCTTATTAAGATAATTCCTCTGAAACTTAAGAACAGGGGAAACAAAAGCATGCTTCAACTCCTGCAAGGCCTTTCCCTTTTCCTGCAGGGATTAAACAACTTTGCAGCAGCACCAAACAAATATTCATTAACCAGAGGAGCAGCCATCAGTTTAGCCTTGATATCATCAGGCAAAGGCTGAAGTCTGAGCCAGGAATACCTACTCAAAATAGACTCAAAAGCAGCAGCCCTAGCTGAAGTATTAGCTGCATCAGCTGCATTTAATTGAATGGTGAGCTACTTGGGAGGATGTCCCTAGCAAGGCAAGACCAGAGGCCTTCCCCCTCAGAATCAGGGAGATCTGAAATAGCCTCACAGGCTTGAAAAGAGGAGCCAAAACATAACTAGTCATGTGTGTCTGATAGCTCTCAAAAGGCTAGGGAAGCAGAAATATACACCTTCTTACTTAGCCTCTTCATGGTTCTGCTATCCTTATCAAACAGAAGCAACTTAGTGGAAGGCAACAATTTGGAAAGCTTACCTGAAGCAACTGACACTACAGAAGGATCAGCAGGGGGACATTTATAAAGAACCTTGTAGTAAACCTATCGTTTTTTTTTTTTTTTGGGAGCAGGGGGTTGGGACTCAGGAGCCTGAGAAGCAGTAGAACATCCAGCAAGGCAGCAAGAACAGAAGGAACAGCAGAGGGCCTAGGAGACTCCATCTGTAGAAGCTCATAGTATCTTTTCTGAAGATCAGACACCTCAGCAAAGTCCCATTTGAAAAATTCCATCATTCTGGAAGTACAGTAATCAAACACAATCTCCTGAAAAGGAGAGTCAGGACTGATAGAATCTTCTTCCTCAGTACCAGAGTCAAGTGACAAAGGAACCTGAGAGGAATAAGTCAAAGACTCTTCATCAGAATCAGCAGCATTCTCAACAGAGGAATCCTGCTCCCTGGGCATCTTAAGAAGGATATTCAAGACCAAAGAGGAGCAGGAAAAGAACCCCCTTTACAGGCTTTAGAGCCATAAGGGCATTAAAAACAGGTCTTGAATGAAGTTTTGCCATTCATTCTGAGGAACTTTAGGAGTAGGTGAAATGCGTTTAGTCTTCTGCTTCTTTTTAAGTGGAACATCAGCCTTAAACAATTTAGGAGACTGTGACCCCTGGCAACACTATTACTGTAGTCAGAACCTCTTCCGTCACTAATATCCAAGGAACACCCCTAGGACCTAGGAATCCGAGAAGAAACCTAGATGATCCTCCAGGCTTTCACCAGCCTCAAGACAGACATCTGGTGGAGGT
The DNA here is from genome assembly GCF_019279795.1 of Protopterus annectens. Lineage (NCBI taxonomy): Eukaryota > Metazoa > Chordata > Ceratodontiformes > Protopteridae > Protopterus > Protopterus annectens. The sequence goes on from NC_056727.1 coordinate 131,857,346, forward strand.
GGTAAAGCCGAAAAACCCGACCTAGCTTTCTTGGCCTTCTTTGCCAATGGCTGACCCTCAGGCCAGGAAGATCCTTCCATACTGACTTTAGCAAACAGTTTATGTCATTGGTTCTCTAAGTAAATAGCTACGGAAGAAAGCCAACTAGGCAATGTCTTAGGGATGAACCTTGTGAAAGTAGTATGGTTGTGGGAAGCGCCTAAACAAAACAAACACTGCTCGTGTTGACCTTTATGGGAAATCTGTCCCTCCACACTGGCATTTCCTCTTTCTGGATGACATAAAACCAGCAACCAGAACAAGGCAAAACAAAGAAAAGAAAATCAAAAAACCCCAACAGGGCACGTATCTGAAAGTGGTAAGGTAACCAGCAGATGAATGAGCATTCAGACTGATCGAAGATGGCGTTTGGACTGGTGGCAAAGAAGTTCTGAGGATAGTGCATCTGGAAATCACCTTCATGCCCTACGTCGTGCATACGGAGGATGTGTGTGACGTATGGCATACCCATTACAACCTAAAGGCTTTTGTATACTGGCTGGACGTCAGGCTACCCCTGGCAGGGATCCCTACTGTAAAGAATACTGCAACAGTTATATGGAAGGACATCAAGTTTGCCTGATTTAGAAAGACAGAGTGTGCTTTTGGGACAGAGGAAACTGGGGTCGGGGAGGGTGATAGTCATAAAAAGGCTGGTTTGTCAACAAAGGAAGGTTTAAAACCCTTTAAACTTTGCTGAGACATGACCTGAAATCTCCCTTTTTCAACCCTTCAGAGATGGTTTTTGATCATTGCAAACAAAGGGATGAGGCTTTAGAAGGTCAGCTTCTCTGGAACTTAAGATCAGCAAAACAGAAAATTTGCTTGACATCTTGCATGACCATATCTTTAGGTTCATACGTGTTTACTAGGCTAACAACCACAAGGATCTTTTAAAGCCGAACCACGCATTCTAAATTTCTGACAAGTTCTGGTACCCTTGAGAAGTGTAATAAGGGGGTTGAGAGATTAAATATTTACAAGCAGGGGCCTGGGAGATGAACCATTTACGAGTTGCCTGTGTCCATTAGAGACATACATGCCAAACGAGGGACGAATTTCCTGTTCCCCATCCAATTGTCCAAGTGATATGAAGTAGGTTAGGGAAGAAAGTACAGTTTTGTACCTACCATAAATGTAGATGTCCGATAGGAATGCATCTGCAGTCCTTACAAATGGGTTGTCCTGTCGTCAGGCAGCCCTTCGGTCGGCCGGATTCCAAAGTCTGGGTCTGGCCTCGGCTGGTGTCGCGCTTCACCCAACGTCATAGCTGCAGTTTTTCGGGTATAAAGGCATCAGCCGACGCCATTTTCCTCAGTGTTTCTTGCCCCAGATGCCAGGTGCCCTCTTGGATGGCTAAATTTGGATAAATGCCAATGTTTCCAAATAGTAGAGAGCAAACACATAAAATAAGCATGTATGTACATATATACAAACAAATACACCATAACAGATCCCCCCCAAGCTAGCTGAAGGATGGCAAATACCCTAGGAGTACCACAGAGGGGAAGGAGGGTGGGTAATCCTGACTGCAGATGCATTCCTATCGGACATCTACATTTATGGTAGGTACAAAACTGTACTATGTCCTTCAAGGATGCATCTGCAGTCCTTACAAATGGGTAGAATACCATAGCTAAACTAGGGGAGGAGGTAAAAATGAAAGATTATGGTGTAGTTAGGATCCCTTGCAAAACAGCAGTGGCAAAACCTGCTCGGGATCTAGAGTATAAAGGAAAATTGTAATGCTTGGCAAATGTATGCACGGAGGTCCAAGTAGCAGCCTCTATAATGTCCTTGGTAGCCACTCCTCGTAAGAAGGCTGTGGTAGTGGCTGTAGCCCTTGTGGAGTGAGGCCTGATGTTCTCTGGAGTTTTCTTTCCATGGTAGGAGTAACAAAATCTAATACAATTTCCTATCCATTTGGAGATTGTCTGCTTTGAAATTGGTTTTCCTTCCTTTCCTGTTGCATATGCTACCAGAAGCTGGACAGTTTTTCTATTGGACTTGGTCCTGTCCAGGTAGTAGCGTAATTGTCTATGTACATCCAAGGTATGCAACAGTCTTTCTCCCCTGTTCTGAGGGTTGGGGAAGAATGTAGGTAGGTGGATAGCCTGATTTAAAGACACTCTGGATACCACCTTAGGCATAAATGTAGGATTTGTTCTCATGGACACTCTATCTTGATGGAAGATCAGGAAGGGTTGCACTGCCATTAATGCCTGTAGTTCAGAGACCCTTCTTGCTGAGGTGATTGCCAGCAGGAAAGCAGTCTTCCAGGATAAGTATTGTAATTCTGCTGTTGCTGCCGGTTCGAAAGGAGGAAGTGTCAATTTTTCTAGCACAAAGTTCAAGTCCCATGCTGGCAATGGTGGTTTCCTGGGAGGTTTTACATTTTTAATTCCTCTTAGAAACTGCCTGAGCAGAGGATGAGAGAAGACAGGAGGATCAAAGCTGTATTCTGCTGAAATGGCTGATGCATGTATCTTGATGGAAGAATAGGACAGGCCTGTATGGAAGAGCTCTGCCAAGTACTCCAGGATGTTGGCTATGTTTACCAGTGCCACATCTTCTCCCTTTGCAGTACTCCAAATGAGATATCTTTTCCATTTTGCTGCATAATTCTTTCGTGTTGAAGGTCTACGAGCCTCAAGGATTATGTCTTTAACCCTTTGGGATAAATTTGGGTTAATTGTTCTTATGTAATGTTCCAGGCAGTTAGCTGCAGAGTTTTCAGGTTTGGATGCAGGATGTTGTAGTTGTTCTGTGTTAACAGCAATGGGATCAGAGGTAATGCCCATATTTGTTCCCGAGACATGCTCCTCAGCAAAGGGTACCAATGTTGCCTTGGCCAGTCTGGAGCTATCAGAATGATCTTCGGACGTTCCTCTTTGATCTTCAAAAGCACCTTGTGCATCAAAGGAAGTGGTGGGAATGCGTATGCTGTCAGGTTCTTCCAACTGAAAGATAGGGAGTCCACCTTCCAAGCAAGTGGGTGGTACGTCCTTGTGCAGAATCTCTTTAGTTGGTGATTGAGTGGGGATGCAAATAAGTCTATTTGTGGTAGTCCCCATTCTGTTGTGATGGCTTTGAAGATGTCCGGATGCAGCAAACATTCGTGGGCATCCGTGGTAGTTCTGCTTAGTATGTCTGCTAGGATGTTTTCTTTTCCTGGTACAAAAATTACTTGTAACTGAATGTTGTAGCTCAGAGCCACATTCCATAGGTCCAGTGCCAGCCGGCATAGAGGGTATGAATGTGTGCCTCCCTGTTTGTTGATGTACCACATAACTGTGGTGTTGTCTGTCCTTATCATCAACTGACCTTCTTGGAGAAATGGTCTGAATGACTGGATTGCCAATTTTACTGCCAGCATTTCCTTTAGATTTATGTGTAGGTGCAGCTGGTCTTGAGTCCATAAACCTTGTATGCACTTGTCCAGCATGTGTGCCCCCCAACCGAGGTCTGATGCATCTGTCGTGATGGTTTGGCTTGGTTGGCTGTTGCAGAAGGGCAATCCTGTGTTTGATTGACATGCCTGAGCCCACCATAGGAACTCTTGCTTCAGGCATGGGATTATTGGAATTTTGGTTTCTAGGCTGTGCTTGTGTTGAGACCACAAATTCTTTAGGTACCACTGTAGCTTTCTCATATGCAGCCTGGCATGAGGGACCAGAATTATGCAGGATGCCATGAAGCCTAGGGCTTGCAGTACTTTCCTTGCAGTTAGATGGTTCTGCTTTGTTAATGCCAAGAAGTAGAGGGGTAGTAGTTCTTTCTTTTCTGCAGTTAGGAATGCCATTTGTTTTGATGTGTCCAGCTCTGCACCCAGAAAGGTTATTCTTTGGGATGGAATCAGCCTTGACTTTTTTATATTGACTGTATATCCCAGTGCTTGCAGCAGGTAAATGACTCTTTGTAAGTCTTCTGTTAGCTTGCTTTTGTTGTCCGCTTGTATCAGGCAGTCGTCCAGGTAGGGGTAAATTTGGTAGTTGCTACAGCTTTAGGGCCCTGGGAGATAGTCTCTGGATCTGCAAAAGGGGCCTTGTATAAATGGTGATGAGTGTCCGGGACCCTGTAGAACCTATCGGGCTTAGCAGGGGCCGGAGGTAATGAATCAGGAGCAGTGCAAGCATCATTAAATGCATCATCTACAACAGAAAGAACTGGAGGTATAGCTAAAGGCCTATGCTGTGGCAAATGTAGAAAGGTTCTAAGCCTTTTTCTGGAGTCTGAGAAATCTTGGCCCTGCCACTGAAATTGTTCCCTCATAGCATGCAAGGTTTCCCCAAAGGAAAATTCCTCAGGTGGAGAGGCTGAAGGAATGGACTCTTCAGCATCAGAGTCTTCGTAAGGAGAATAAGGAGCCGCAGGAGGGTCTGTATGTTCTGAGTCATCAGAGGAATCATCTGTGGATACTGGCTCTGGGGGCTCTGCTCTAGGCCTCTTCTCTGGAGGTGGATGAGAGGTCCTGTCTGGATGAGGCTGGGATCCACGAATTAAAGAAATGAGATCCTCAGCCAAAGAAAGCATATGGGAACTGGTGCCGGGCCTGTGAGAGGGGGGCTTGACAGGCACCGTTTTTGAAGCTTTAGCTGCTTTAGCCCTGGTAAAGGTTTTAATAGACATGGCTGCAGGAGGCCTAGCAGCTCCACGTGCAGGGGTTGAAATATCCAAGGGAATAGTGTCTGATAATTCCTGAGAAACCGCAACTGCAGGTTGGATTTCAGAAGCCGATTCCACCAGGATAGAAGAGGCCTCGGTAGAAGGCATGTTTACGGCTGGGGAAAGAACCGCTTGCTCGGTTTCAGCCGAAACCGAGACACTCGTGGTTGTCTTAACCGCGGTTTCGGCCGAAACCGCGGACCGCGAGTGTCGGTCCTTTTCCCTGCGTTTTTTGGTTATTTGTGAAGTCGGAGGATCCGACGGCATGATATAAGCAAAATCAGAGCCGAAAAACTGTTCTGCAAACTCCGACCGGCGTCTTAAGCGTCCGTCGGTTAAAAGAAGCACAGGCTAAACAAGCTGCTACGTCGTGGTCTGGGCCTAAACAAGGTAAGCAGTAAGAGTGGAAATCTTTATGAGGTATTTGTTTCCCACAAGTTAAACAGTTATTCACTTTTTCTGACATCGGCTGAGGCAAGAAAGAGTCCCCAACGGGGTACTTAGCTTTTTAGAAGTCTTCGAAGTAGTATTCGGTAGTAGTAATCTCTGGTTCTGACCGACCGGCACTTGCGAACAGCTTCTGCTTCGGGCGCCACGCGGCAAGAAAGACTGAGGAAAATGGCGTTGGCTGATGCCTTTATACCCGAAAAACTGCAGCTATGACATCGGGTGAAGTGCGACACCAGCCGAGGCCAGACCCAGACTTTGGAATCCGGCCGACCGAAGGGCTGCCTGACGACAGGACAACCCATTTGTAAGGACTGCAGATGCATCCTTGAAGGACATCTTTGGCGCACATGATGGGGAGCCTGTTCCAGAGATGGGGTTAGTCTCTGGGATATATACCTGTCTCTCCAGCTGGTCCTATTAATATCACAGGGAAGGTTTAAATCTTTAGGATGGGTAATTCTGGTGCTGTTTGTTTTGTGGATATGCAGGAGGTCCATCAGAGTGGGGTCTGAAAATGCCCTGTATGCCCGACATCGATCTCTCCTCAACAACCTGTAAGACAGAATACAAGGATAGGCTCTTGAGGCGGTCTGCATAGGAAATGTTACTTACATCCTGTACTCTTATAGGTTCATAGGTAGGTACTAGGCTATCGGCCCAAGGGCCTACGTAAGCCTAGCCAACACGGCTCCCTGGCTTATGCCACCCAAGAAAGTTATTTTCCTGTGCCACTGTCGAGCAGAGACACAGAAGTGATCCCCGGGGTGTATTTCTTATTTCCCATCCACTCATCAAGATTTTTCTTGAAGAGTGCTAATGAAGAACTTTGCTTGACACAGATGGGTAGCCTGTTCCAGAGTATGGGAAGTCTCTGGGACAGGAATCTATCCCTCCAGCATGTCCTGTTTATTGTGGTGACAAGGTTTAGGTCCCTAGAGCGTGTAGCTCAGAGGGGTTGGGATTTCATTAGGTGTAGCATGTCCAACAGTTCTGGGTTTGACATAACTTTATATGATAGGCAGAGATCACCTCGGAGTAGGCGATATGTTACGGAGTAAAGCTGGAGTTTTTTGAGGTGGTCAGTGTAGGGCATTTGTTTGAGGCCAGTAATCCTCTTTGTGAGGTACTTCTGAGGCCTTTTCAGCTGCTGCAGATGTCTTGTGAGGTACATAGTGAGGAACTTCTGTGGATGTCCCAATTTTGGATATGCCTGGTTAGGTACATACCAAAGGGGGCACTGTACTCAATGATAGGTCTGATGAATGCTGAACACAGTGGAACAATGACTTCCTTGGAGCTAGATGCCATACCTTTGTTTCTAAGCTGTGCAACATAGAATGATTTTCTCACTACTGTAGACACATGATGGTCAAATGCTAAATTATTGTCTGTGTGTGTCCTTAAGTCTCTGACTACTGGGTCAAATGGAGTATTGTCAATATGATAGTTACCAGGGTAAGGATACTACTATGCATTTCTTGGTATTTAGTTGTAGACCATGGCTCTGACACCAGTTGTTTGTCTGTGTTAGCCCTTCCTGCAGAACATTTGTTTCTGTGTTGGATTCGATGACAGCTCCTAATTTGCAATCTGCAAATTTAGTCAGCCAAAAACCAGTGACACTGACCTTGACTTCGGAGAAGTAAATGCCAAAAAGGAGGGTTCCAAGGACAGATCCCTGAGGTACTCCACTTATGAATAGCCTCTTGGCAGAGGTGCACTCCCCAATTCTGACTTCCTGGGTCCTGTCAGCCAGTTGGCCATCCACTGGGTGACATATGGGTTTGTACCCAACCTCTTGAGTTTGTTAACAATGCCTGAGTGGGGTACTGTGTCAAATGCCTTGTCCAGGTTAAGGTAGGCAGTGTGAACCACTTTGCCCTCATCCATTGCTTTGGTGATCTTCTCAAAGCACTCCACTAGGCTGAGTAAGCATGACCTGCCCTTGGCAAAACCAAACTGGGTTGGGTCCAGTGTCTGGAAGTTTACTATATCATTACTGATCATCTCCATGATAATGTCTTCCATGGCTTTGCATATAAAACTAGTGAGACTTACGGGTCTGTAGTTTCCAGGGTCTGTAGAAGCCCCACCTTTATGCAGAGGGATGACTTGTTCTCCATTCATGAGGCACAAAGCCTGTTTGGAGGCTACAGTTAAATAGCAATTCCTGAGGGACTGATAGGTCATGTTTCGTGCTATTTAGAAGACATCCTGGGATACTGTCTAGGCCAACTGATGCACTGTTCTTGGCCTTACAGAGAGCATTTAGGACCTGTTTCGTAGTGATAGCACAGGGATTTGTATCTGATGGTATTTCCTGAGGGAAGGTTGAGAGGGAGAGAAGGTTAATGTCCAAGCTGAATTTGTCGGCCAGTAGGTTTGTTACATCTTCTGGCTCAGTATAGGTGGCTCCATTTACAAAGAGCTCTGCACACAATTGTGCATTACCTGTGGGGCTGCGGACACAACTAAAGAATGCCTTGTGGTTGTCCTTGGCCTGGGAGACCAGACTTACCTAAAATTTGGCCTTGGTAGACTTTATTTGTCCTCTGAGCTGTTTGTTTAGTTTGATGAGAGTGCTTTTATCCTGCTGGGTGCTGCACCTCTTAATTTTTGCAGTGATTTTCTTCCTTCTGCTATACAGCCTACTGACTTTGTGATTCCACCAAGGTGGCTTGTTTGAGTTAGTTCTATATTTTTTACTGATGGGTACAACTGCCTCTATACAGCTATTAACATGCTTGTACAGGGTTTCTGTGAACAGTTCTGCATAGGCAGCAGTGTTCTCAGGGTTTGAGGACTTGACATTTTGCCAGGTTATCACTTAACAAAAAATTAACATTAAAGTAGTCAATGAATATCCCAGAGTTAGCTGGGGGTTCCAGGTTTTATTTTTACTTCAAAGGAGACCATTTTGTGGTCTGACCTTACCAGGGAAGACATTACACTAGGGGGCTATGCAGCACTCTCCCATATTAGTGAGGACCAAATCCCGTATGCTTACATGCTGGTTCAGTGAGATTGTGTTTACAAAACCCAAGAATCTCTGTGTCTGTACGTTTGGTGTCATACAGGATTCCCAGTTAATAGTGGGGTAATTAAAGCTGTCCATGAATATGGTACTGAGTTGGATAGTGAGTGTTTCCAATACGTTTAAATACATGCTATGTGTTTCCTAGTTCATACAAGAGGACCTATAGCTTGCAAGGAAGTGGTATTGGATTTTACCTATAGTGATTTAAACATGGAGTAGCTCGAGTACATTGTCCTGTTTGATCAGCCTTGAGGTACATTTATTTTTTATGTAACTCAAGACACTTCCACCTTTAGTCCCTGTCTGTGCAGTAGCTGCTCTAAAGGTGTGGAAGGTATTATAACCTTGCACTGTCTGTGTGCTCCACATGACTTTAAACCAAGTCTCAGTGACTGCACAGGTGTCAGCATTCTCTAGGGTGAAGAAAGCTTCTCGGTAGCGGAGTTTTTTATTTAGACTTCTAGAATTGAGCAGTAATAATTTCAGATTTTCTTGCTTTTGATGTATGTCAGAAGTACTTTCAATTTGGCATTGCCTAAAAAGGCACTATGGGGGAAGACAATGTTCTAACAAACATTCAAAAGCCTACCGAGGAGAGGTGCAGATGATCCCTGGCAAAGCAGTGTGGTTTGTTGACCATCTCCTTCCATGCTGACAAATATTGTAGCCTCTTAGAATGACACCAGAAACTAAGCCTATTATTGAAGTTAGTCAGCTTTTCTCCTGTAGAGTCTTAAAATGTTCTGCAGTAGATCCACAAGCTTAGCTTTGATATCCTCTGGTAAAGGCTGAAGTCTACACCACAAAAATCTATGAAGAACAGACCCAAGCATTAGATGAAAAGGCATCATCAGCATAACTATTTATTTTATTTTTTACATTTGTTAACCAGGTTACTCCGACTGGCCCAGAGAGCCCTTTTTCAGTGGATATCAGAGGTGAAAAGCTCCAGGAAAGTAATTAGCAAAAAAAAAAATAAGAAAAATAATAATTCAAGTTTTAAGATACTTAACCGTGCAAAAACAGAGAAAGAGAAATATGTGACAGGAATATTTACAAGGCAAAAGCACAGTATTTTGAGAATGCAGTAGCAATATGTTTGAGAAATTTGGCTAGCATTAACTTATATATAAGGAAATATAGCAATGCCTTAAAATAAAATAATTCTAATATGTAACACTTTTAATAGAATGCCTAAGAACTTGAAAATCATAAAGAATCAATTATGCAGCTTTTCAGCTGGATCTGAGATGGTGGTTTTATATAACAACTTTTCAGTGCCTGGAACCTTGTAAAAATCAATATTGTTTCCCTGGTGTAGATCACCAACACTCAGAAGTGGCAAGCAGTAGAAAAAAAGTATCCAATAAGGCTTCCGGAAGAGGAGGGATGGCAGAGGAGTTATACGTATTCCCCATCTCCAAAATAGTACATTAGTCAGATATTTCGGAACTTTCCCACTGAAAATGCTGCATTATTTGAATGAGTGTCTCCAAAAAAAAATTCTTCCAGAGGAAAAAAGCAGACAAGGTATCCTTATCAGAGGTATAAACCACTGTGAATGGATTTGAGAAGAATAAGCCAAGGAAACATCTCAGTCAGATTTAGAATCCCCCTCCTCTTTACAATCCTCTCTGCCTTTTGAGAGAAGGAGAGGAATGGAAGCAGCAGTAGGAAAAAAATAAAGGAGACAGAGACATAATGGCTTTGAAAAGCCACTGTGTAAAATTCTGCCATTCCTTCCAAGGATTCTAAGATGTCGGAGGGGAAAATAAAACTTATGTACTCACCATAATGACAGATCCATGTTGTCCTACTTTCATCTGGTTCAAATGTTCGGACTCTGATCCAACTCAGACCAGGTCTTGGCAGATTTAAACCATCAGATCCAGGGCTCTGACTCCTCCCCTACCCATAATTCTCTTTCCACCACCACAACACCTCAGATAGCTTGCCTAACATAAGGTTATATGCTTTAAATATTGAGACCTCACTAAAGATCATGTTCAGTACAGAAGAAAAAGTGTGTGTGTGGGGGGGGGGTCCCATGTAAGGAAAAAAGAAAAAGGGAAAGTACAGTTGTGTACACTTACCATAAATGTAGATGTTCGAGTGTATTCACTGTTGCAGTCATTACATTTGGGTAATCTGCTTACAGGTTGCCCTCAGTCGGCCTGATTAACAAAGTCTTGGGTCCTGCATCGGTTGCTGTCCCTTCTTCCATGACGTCAGGTCATCAGGGGTATAAAACATGCAGCAGACGTCATTTCATCAGTTTTTCTTGCCCCAGATGTCAGGTGCCCCCCCTAATGGGAAGCAATTAAACGTAAAAACACAAAGGCATACCTCCAACAAAAAAGCAAATACACCAAAAAGGCTTTTAAGCATAGTAAAGGAAAGTAGAGGTATAGCCAAAAGAAGTTAGGGGGTAGGAAGGAGGGTAACCAGGACTGCAACAGTGAATACACTCGAACATCTACATTTATGGTAAGTGTACACAACTGTAATATGTTCTTCGTGTTTCACTGTTGCAGTCATTACATTTGGGTAGATTCCCAAAGCTATGGTTGGGAGGAGTTTAGAGAGCATCAGGGCCAGCTATATGGCTTATCCATTTAGAAATGGTTTGTTTTGAAATAGCCTTCCCCTCTGCCCCTGCAGCAAATGCTACCAGCAGTTGTTCAGATTTTCTTTGAGGTTTAGTCCTGTCCAAGTTGAATCTAAGTTGTCTGTGCACATCCAAGGAATGCAGTATATCGTTCCCCTTTGTTCTGTGGATTGGGAAAGAAGGTTGGCAAATGAATGGACTGATAAAGAGCCACACTGGATACCACCTTGGGCATGAAGGATGGATTAGTTCTGAGTGACACCCTGTCCGCATGAAAGATGATGAAAGGCTCCACTGCCATAAGGGCCTGTAATTCAGATACCCTTCTAGCTGAAGTACTAATCTATGAACATCTATGAACCTATAACCTTCTAGCTGAAGCGATTGCTAAAAGGAAAGCTGTTTTCCATGAAAGACATTTTAAGTCTGCAGTAGCAGCTGGCTCTAAAGGAGGTAGAGTGAGTTTCTCCAATACAAAGTTAAGGTCCCAGGCTGGGGTTGGGAGCTCTCCTGGGTGGTCTCAAATTTTTGGCCCCTCTGAGGAACTGCTTGAGCAGTGGATGAGAGAAATGGGGAGGTTCTGTGTTATAATGAGCTGAAATGGCTGAGGTGCGGATTTTAATGGAGGAAAAAGATAGGCCCTTGTGAAGCATCTCAGTTAAGTATTGTAAAATCTGAGGTAAATTGGGCGCTGCTGTGCTCATCCCTTGAGATTGGTTCCAGGCACAGAATCTTTTCCATTTTTCGGCATAAGATTTTCTAGTACTAGGCCTCCTTGCCTCCAGGATGACATCCATCACAGGTTTGCTGAGGGATGGTAAGGGAGAGTTTAAGTAATTAGCCAGGCTGCGAGGTTCAGGGTGCAGAATCTGGTTCTCCTGCTGAGACAGCAGGGAAGGAGTCTGAGGCAGGTGCCATGGAGATAACTGTGACACACTACGCAGGAGGGGGTACCAGTGTTGGCACGGCCAGACTGGAGCAATCAAAATCATCCTTGGTTTGTCCTGTTTGACTTTTAGTAGAAATTTGAAGAGCAGAGGCAGTGGGGGGTAGGCATAGACTGATAGGTTTTTCCAGTTGAAGGACAGAGCATCCACTTTCCAGCCTTGTTTGTGAGGAGTCTTAGTGCAAAATTTGTCCAATTGGTAGTTCTGGGGGGAGGCAAACAGGTCTATATCTGGGCTCTCCCATTCGCTTGTCAACATGTTGAAAATCCTTGGATCCAGTTTCCACTCATGTGGGTCCATGAGGTTTCTGCTTAGTCCGTCTGCCAGTGTATTTAATTTTCCTGGCAGGAATTGAGCTTGTAGGTGCACTTCTCAAGGCTGTGTTCCACAATGCCATGGCTAGTCTGCAGAGGGGGGTAAGAATGTGTACCCCCTGCTTGTTTATGTACCACATAACCATGGTGTTGTCCGTCTTTACCATTAGTTGTCCTGGAAGAATGTAGTCCTTGAAGGCTGTCAGAGCATTCTGTACAGCTAACATTTCTTTTTGACTGATATGCAGGTGCATTTGACTTGGGTTCCATTTGCCCTGAATGCACTTCCCTTACAGGTGAGCCCCCCCCCCATGCATAGTCCCCCCCATGCATAGTCTGATGCGTCTGTTATTAGGGTTTGGGCGGCAGGGGGTGGTGTGAAAGGTAGTCCCTTGTTTTGGTGGCAGGCCTCTGCCCAGTAAAGGAACTCTAGGTGTAGGCAAGGTACGATAGGAATCATTGTTTCTAGGCTGTGAGAATGTTGACTCCATAGGCTTTTTAGATACCACTGTAGTTTCCTCATATGTAGTCTTGCATACGGAATTAGAAGAAAGCAGGAGGCCATGAACCCCAAGGCTTGCAGTATTTGTCTTGCAGATAGCAGGGTTTTTGTAGCCACTTGTTTGAAGTAGTTTGTCAAATGAATTTGCTTTTCTGGCGCGAGGTACGCCATCTGGGAAGTTGTATTCAAGCTTGCTCCAAGGAATGTAATTTGTTGACAGGGTACCAGTTGTGATTTCTTTTCGTTTATGGTGTACCCCAGACAAGTTAGAACCCTTTTTACAAAAGCCAGATGATTCAAAAGTATGTTCTGGCTTTCTGCCTGAATTAGACAATTGTCCAGGTATGGGTATATTTGAATACTTCTTTGCCTGTAAAATGCAATAACTGGAGCTAGGCACTTTGTAAATACCCTGGGTGCAGTAGATCAGCCAAAGGGCAGTGCAGAGAAATGATAGTGCGTGTAGCCTGCTTTGAAGCGTAGGTATCTTCTGCAAGATTCCCTGACTGGGATGTGCAGGTATGCTTCTTTTAAATCTAGTGTTGCCAACCAGGCGTCTTTGCCTAGCATAGGAAGTAATTAGTGAAGAGTCAGCATCTTGAATTCTGGAATCTCCAGAAAGGTGTTTAGAGTAGACAGGTCCAGGATAGGACGCCATGATTTGTCTTTTCTGGGTACCAGGAAAAGTCTCAAGTAGAAACCTTGTACCAGCTGAATAGCCCCCATGCTTAAGAGTGAAGGTACTTGTTTTTGGGCCTCTGCCCACTGATTTGGGGGTAGATGCGGCCACCCAGTGGGCATTGGCAATGTGTGGAAGTGAAATCTGTATCCCTAGGACACTATATTTAAAACCCATTTGTCCTGGGTAATGAGTTCCCAGTTCTTTGCATGAACAGCAATCAGCAATCTTTCCCACCCAAGGGGCAGTCAGAAGATCAGTGCTTGGAAATTTTAAAAGGAAGTCATTGAGACAGTTTACCATACGGGGAGTCTTGTTATTCTCAGACTTGGAAGTAGAGGCCCCCAACTGCTTAGTTCTGTGAGTCCCCTGGGACTGAAACCTGGGGTTTTTGCTATGTCTGGGTTTGGCTTGAGAAGACCTGGAAGGGGCTGGAAAGGACCAATTCTTAGAGGGCCAGTGCCTACTAAATCTAGGAGGCTGAACTTGTAAAAAAATCTTTAACAGTTTGCATAGATTTAGCTTCATCTTCCATCTTTTTAAGAACTTCTTCAGCCTTGTTGCCAAACAAGCGGTCCTGATTTGAAGGAGCATCCAACAATTTAGCTTTAACATGATCAGGCAAAGATTGCTCCTTAAGCCAAGCATGCCTACTAAGCACAGACCCAGTAACAGCAGCCCTGCAAGGGGCCTCTAAAGAATCAAAACCACATTGCAAAGTATGTTTTCCAACTTGTTCAGCAGAATGCATTAAATCCTGTAAGTCTATTTTCCACACAGTCAGGAATCAACATCATTTTCGGTTTAAGTCCAATAACATGTTGCTGATATTTTAACATATGGAATTGGCAGTTTAAAGCTCTAATGGCCAAGGTTGCTGAAGTGTAAACTTTTTACCCCATTTATCCAGCGCCCTGGAGTCTCTATCAGAAGGGGTAGGATTTTTAGCAGTAGAAGCCTTAATGCCCTTGGGCCCCTGTGAAATTGTCTCTATATCTGCAATAGGATTTTTGAAAAAGAACTTGTGGGACTCAGGGACCCTGTAGTATCTGTCAGGTTTACTGGGAGCAGGAGGCAGGGGAACAGGAGCCAAACTGGATTTCGAGAAGGCATCATCAACAATGTCTAGTACAGGAGGAATAGCCAAAGGCCTATGCTGAGGTAGGAGAAGGAAATCCCTAAGCCTCTTTTTTGAATCAGAAAATTCCTGGCTTTCCCAGTGAAAATGCTCCCGTAGAGTATGTAAGGTTTCCCCAAAAGAAAAATCCTCAGAAGGGGAAGCAGGGGGAATAGAGTCCTCTGCATCAGAATCCTCATAAGTAGGTAAGGACAAATCCAGGTCAAGAGAAGAGTCAGAAAAAACAGAATTCTGATCAGAAGGTTCATAATCAAGCTCAGCCCTAGGACTCTTAGAAGGGGGGGGGGGTTGGCTACCCCTGATTAGAGTTATTAGGTCTTCAGCCATTTTTATAATTTGTTTTTTAGGCATAGAGGCCTGAGCATGTGGCCTGGACGTCGGTGTTTTAGACATGGATCGCGATTTAGGCCTTAGGAATGAAGGAGGCGTCGATTTAATATGCAAGTCCATAGGCCTGAATACACCCTCAGAAGCCGGTGCCTGCGCAGAGGCTCCGGACCCATCCAAGGTAGAGACATCCACAGGTTCCATAGTTGAAGCATCAAGTGGCATACCGGACTCCGAATGGGTCTCAGTAAAGGCCTGTGAATCAGAAGTAGCGGGTATCAGGGGGCTGCGAAAGCGCCTAAGTACCGGCGAACTGGCGACTGACTTAGGAGAAGCGCTGTCGGCAGTTTTGGACCTCGGCAGCCTGTCTATGTCTATCTGAGTTTTTTCGGAATCCTGGTAGCCGGATGACTGATCGACGACATTTCTGGATAATTAAACAGAGAACCGAAATATTTAGAGGCAAAAATATACTGACAATGGATAGTGCGCTGATTAAATAAAGCACAAAACCAACAGCAAGGTACTTCGTGGTCAGGGCCTAGGCAAGGATTACACTATGAATGAAAATCTTTATGAGGTATTTGCTTTCCACAAGTAATGCAATTATTAACCTTTACTGACATTGGTAAGGAGCAAGAAAAAGTTTCCCCAATGGGGTACTTAGCTTTTAGTTGAAGACTTTGGTTCTGAAACTCAAAACTGAAAATTTCAGGAGTCGGCCGACCGGCACTTGCCAACTGCTTCTGCTTCGGGCACCGCACAGCAAGAAAGACTGATGTAATGGTGTCGGCTGTATGTTTCATATCTCTGATGACCTGACGTCAAGGAAGAAGGGACAGCAACCGACGCAGGACCCAACACTTTGTTAATCAGGCCGACTGAGGGCAACCTGCAAGCAGATTACCCAAATGTAATGACTGCAACAGTGAAACACGAAGAACAACCACATGTTAAGGTGTGTTTTAGCAAGACTCTCCTAGAGTACTACTAGTTCTTCAAAGTACAATATGTGACAATTTGGAAGGAGGGAGGGATTTTGAACCAGACAAAAGCAGGAAAACACAGATCTATCATTATGGTGAGTACATAACTTTTGTATCTAATTGTCTATCTGTGCTTGATTCAACTGTAGGACAGATTCCCTCACTACTAATTTGTTTGGGAGGCATCAAGATAGGATATTCCTGAGAATAGCAGAGCCAAAAGAGGTACAAGATCTGGACTGTACATTCAGCTTATAGTCAGACACAAAGGTATGTATGTAAGACCAGGTAGCAGCAGCACAAATCTCATCAACTGGTAAGTTATGATAAAACACTCTGGAAGTTGTCATTGCCCTTGTCAAATAAGCTGTTAGATTTTAGGTTAATGACAGACTGAACTCGACAAACAATGGAATACAGTTTGAGCGCCATCTTAAGAGAGTGACCTTAGAGACACCACATCCCATTTTAGCTTTGCATAATGTAAGGAACAATTGGTCCTACTTCTTGAAATCTTTAATTCTATGTAGATAGAACATAAGTTGTCTATAAATATCAAATAAATGGAATGTGTTGTGAAGAAATTAAACACTGTCATCTGCGCTAGCATGTCTGGCTGAAGTTTTTGTATATAATTTCCCATTAACCTGTGTATTATATGCCAGCATGACTAGCTATGATATTCTAAATAAGTTCTTACATGCTGATTTATACTTTGTTTATACAGAATGTTTTAAAGACTTGAACATTGTTCTTTTACATTTCTAACTGTGCATATTTGTGAAGAAGATTCTAAATGCAGACCGTCTCAGAATCAGATGATGTCATTAGAATGCTGACAGTTAGTGTGTTACTGTCAGAGGCTGAAAGGAAGGAATTTTAGTAAACAGCTGTTGGTTGATTTTCAAAATATGAAATGAAAATTAGAACTGGAGCAGGTGAGACTGTTGAGCTAGGCTATAAAAGAGCCTGCTGAAGACGTCTGAAGTCAGTTGTTATCAGTTAGTCAGTCAGTTTACAGTTGCCAGTTCACAGCTTTACTGTGCAGTGGATACCTAAAAGGACTCACCAAGAACTGGAAGCCTGCCTTTGCTCTGTTGTAATAATTTAATCTAGATCAGGGACAATGTTCTTTCGTCAGATAAGAAAATTATAACTAATCAGTTTGAGTTTTTTTCTAAATGTTGGATTTCTATCCTTCAGTACCGATTTCAGTTTCCCAGTGACTGAGTTCTGTTTGTTTAAAAATATGAAACAGTAATTTCCCAGTCATTTTACTCATTATTAAATATTTTATTAACTTACATTGTGGCTGGTCAATCGGTGTTTTCTTTAGTGATTTGAGTGTGTTTATGCCTGCTTTGATAACTTCCCGGGCCTCTCCAAAAGCCTGGCTGCTTTAGGTAATTTGCTATAATTTGTTTTGTTATCTAATATTCAAAACTGGACACCTTTAAAAGGGCAAGTAGTCTTTCTGATTGGTGGCAGAGTATTACTATATTATTTTGGGGAAAGGGCACAGCTGGAAATCTGTGTCAGGCTTTCCCAGAAGTGTTTGGATGTGTGAGATTTAACTTATGCAAGTGTGAGTGTATCATATGTCTTAAACTGGGACACACTGCTTTGGAGTATGTAATAAGGAGTTACATTAGGGTTGGACAGAAGTATAAAGTCCAGTCTCAGGTTATAGAACATGTTCTTGTTGTGCTCTTAGGGGAAAATTGTGAAATATTACTCAAGTGACGGTCTCCTACTGGAGTCAATAGTGAGGACTGAAGCTCCTTAGTTACTGACCTAGGATAGTGGGGGAATCACATTACTGTTGGCAGTCCAGTGGGGTACTGTTCGAGCATCACACTATTTGGCAGCAGCGGTGGGATTTTTAATCGGATTTCAGTAGCCTGTGGGTAGTTGTCATTAAGGTGTGCACTCTTGGCAGCCACAAAGTAAACATACAGAATCTCAGTTCACCACAGTTTTATTTATTTTTTAGTTAGTAAAGGGCAGCAGGCAAACATGTCAGTAGAAGACTACAGTAAGCTGACAAAGAGCCAGTTGGTCAAACAGTGTGAAGCCAAAGGACTGGTGCATGCCAACCTAAGGAAGCAATATTTTCAGCCTTAGTTGCAGCTTCATCTTAGACCAGCCTTTCTGAGGATATCCACCTTGGTATTCAGGATGTGCAGCCTGCCGAAACAGGGCATTCCAGATTTTCTACGGAGGACCTGAGAATCTGTCTGGAGTTAGAGAGACTGCACCTGGAGGCCATATATCTGGAGGCTGGGAAGAAGCAGCGCCAGAATGAACTAGAGGCCTAAGACAGAACGCGACATCTGGAGGCTGAGGAGAAGCAATGTCAATATGAACTAAAGGCTGAGGAGAAACAGTGTCAATATGAACTGGCAGCCAAACGACTGGACAGCAAACATTTAGAAGCAGAGGAAAACAAGAGACAGCACCGACATGAAGTAGAGCTTCTTAATCTTTGAGAAGGTCATGGAGGTAATGGAGAAGGGAATAACTAGATCCCAAAAACTGTAAAGATCAGTAAACATTTTCCTCAATACGGGGATGAGGATGACATTGACAGTTTTATTCACAAATTTGAGAAGGTATGTAGACACTATGATGTTGACCGTGAGCTCTGGGTTCAGCTCCTAACTCCCATACTCCATGGTAAAGCTGTTCAGGCCATGTCAAAACTGTCTGATGTAGACTGTTTGAATTATGATTAAGTTAAGGGCTGTCTTCTAGATTGTTCTAAACACCTGAAGCTTACAGGAAAACGTTTCGTGAGCATGTACACAAGGCAGATGTAAGTGTATGTGATTATGTTGCTGATTTAAGTACTTACTTTCACAGATGGGTGAGTGGGTGTCAGGTCACCACTTCTGAGGGATTGGCAGACATTTTGGAGAGGGAACAAGCCCTCAGTACTTTGCCTGATGACACGAGAATCTGGTTAGCAGACCGAGAGTGTAACTCTGTGGAGGAGTTGTGGGAAATAAGGGGATCTCTACTTAGCAAGCAAAGCAACAATGCATAAGAAAGGGATATCCAATGCTGCACATGGACATAAGGGAACTCATGAGGGCAGTCTAAACCACACCAACAGAGTACACCAGTAACAGGGGAAACTACTAGTACAAGTACACAGCTAGGGATTAGATGTTTCAAATGTAACCAGAGGGGCAACATAGCAGTCAAATGTCCACTGAGGCAAGGTGAGGGATCCAGCAAGTGAGGATGACAAGCTGCCAGTGGTAAGTTGTTTGGAAACAACCAGGGTACCAACATTTATATCCTATCTTAGGAGAAGGTAACCAGGTTATTGCTGAGAGAGAGAGCGCTTCTGATATAACCATTGTGAGGTCTGTAGTGGTTACAGAAGAGCAGTACTTTCTTGGACAGTCCACTCCAGTCACAGTTTTGGGAGGGACCCCATTCCAAATACCTTTGGCTAGGGTTTATCTTGACTATAAGGGTGAAAGAGGAAGCAAGCAGGTAGGTGTGTTTGAGGATATTCCTGCAGATGTCCTGATAGGGAATGACTTTGATGATGCAGTACCTTGTAGGGATGCAGTGACACACAGTCAAGCTTGGAGACAGGCATGTAGGTCCATTAGCCTTGGGGGAGACCCAGACAGACCTTATAGCTAAAACTGGGACTGGTGTGGTGGCTGTTTCACAGAAGGAGTTATCTTGTAGCATTAAGTCTGAAAGTGAGCCACAACTACTGGTAGGTACTGATGTTTTCTTGGACACGGTGACTGCAAGAGTGGAGATGAGTGATAGTACCCAGACTAACAGTGAGGCACAACTGTCGGAAGTTACTAGGCTTTCTGTGGAAAGGAAGCTTGTGTTTGAGGATATTCCTGCAGATCTCCTGACAGGGAAATGCATTGATGATGCACTGCCTTGTGTGCATGCAGTGACACATAGTCAGGCTTGGAGAAAGGCATGTAGGTCCAGCAGCCTGGGGGAGACCCAGACAGAGCTCATGCCTTGAAGCTGGGACTGGTGCAGTGTCTGTTTGGCAGAAGGAGCTATAATGTTGCAGTAAATCTAAAAGTTAGCCCCAGCTGCTGGTAGGTAAGCAGATTCTCTTGGACACAGAAACTGTAAGGATGGAGGTGAAGGATATTATCCAGACTGACAGTGAGGTACAGCTGTCAGAAGTTACAAGGCTTCTTGTGGAAGCGGAGCGTGGGAGGGTCACAAATGTAGAGTTGAGATAGGTGCAACTTACGGACTCTTTCATTACAAAGCTTGAGGGAGATAGCTAAGGAAGAGTCTGTATACAGGAACAAATGTTTGTTGTATAAAGATTGCACTCCTGAGGGAGGCTGGAAAGTGAGGTTGTACTGTGAGGTAGAGCCTACAGCCTATTATCTGCCACTTCTAGCTATAGTCCCTAATATTCCTTGTGCAGGAGAGTGAGGGAGAGAAGGAAGGTTTGTTGTACAGAAAGTGGACTCCTAAGGGAGGGCTGGAAGGTGAGGTAGTACAGCAGTTGGTAGGGCTAGAGCCTACCACTTCTAGCTATAACACTTAATATTCTTTTTGCAGGCGATATGGATGTAGAAAAGGTGGCAAATGCTTTGCGAAAAATTTCCAGCAGGGTAGATTTTCCAAGGAAGATACTGACTGACTGAGGTGCCAACTTCATGTCGGACCTGCTTAACTTGTTTGTGGAAGCATTATAAGGTGACACATTTAGACACCCCCCTTACTATCCCCAGACTAATTCTCTTGTGGAGAGGTTAAACTCTACATTAAAGACTAAAATACAGGCATTTGCAGACCAGTTTAAAAGAGCAAAGTTAACCATGAAACCCAGTGTGTGTCAGGTGGGTATGGCAGAGGTTACTTACTTAGGACACAGAATGGGGAGTGTTAAGATTAGGCTAGAATCTGTCAAAGTGGAAGCTATTCAAGCGTGGCCAGTTATTGTTGCCACAAAGCAACTGGGAGCATTTCTAGTCACAGCAGAGTACTGTGAAAAATGTGTGCCCAGTTGTGGTGCAGTGGCTGCACTCCTTACTGACCCAACTAGGAAAAATAAACCAGATAAGGTAGTGTGGAGCACAGATTGCGAACAGGCATTCCAAAAACTTAGAGAGATTTTGGGAAGACTCCCTGTGTTGTCCAGCCCAGATTATAGCATAGAGTTTGTTGTGAAAGTGGATGCTTTGGATTGTGGGGTGGGGGCTGTTCTCAGTCAAGTTTCCCCAGAAGGAAAACACTGCATTGAGGTTAATAATGGCAATGTAAATGGATTGCCCTGGAGAGGAGTGGGGTGATATTCTCAGACAGACCCATTTTTCTCAAGTGTCATTTTTCAAGGGTCACTTGAAAGCCATGTTTGAGCCATAGGGAAAAAGAAATTAGACACTCATCTGTGCTAGAATGTCTGGCTGAAGTTTTTGTACATAACTTCAGATTGCCCTGTGTATTATATGCCAGCATGACTAGTTATGATATCATAAATAAGTTCTTACATACTGATTTCTAATCTGTTTGTACAAAATGTTTTAAAAGACTTGAACAGAGTTCCTTTACATTTTTAACTGTGCATATTTGTGAAAAAGATTCTAAATGCAGACTGTCTCAAGATCAGCTGATCTGCAGATGATATCATCAAAATGTTGACAGTTGCTATGTGCTACTGTCAGCGGCTGAAAAACAGGAAGGAACTTTAGTAAACAGCTGTTGGTTGACTTTCAAAATATGAAATGAAAATTAGAACTAGAACAGTTGTGACTGTTAAGCTAGGCGATAAAAGAGCCTGCTGAAGACAGCTGAAGTCAGTTGTTGCCAGTTACAGTTGCTAATTGCAGTTGTCAGTTGTACTGTGCACAGGATACCCAAAAGGACTCACCAAGAACTGCAAGCCTGCCTATGCTCAGTTGTAATAATTCAGTTTAGATCAGGGACAGTGTTCTTTAGTCAGTTAGGAAAACTATAACTAATCAGTTTTTCTAAATGTTGGATTTCTATCCTTCAGTATTGATTTCATTTTCCCAGTGATTGAGTTCTGTTTATTGGAAATTACTGTTTTATATTTTTAATCATTTTGCTCATTATTAAATATTTTTATTAACGTACATTGTGTCTGGTCAATTAATGTTTTCTTTAGTGATGATACCTGCTTTGATAACTTTCCAGGCCACTCCGAAAGCCTAGCAGATTTAGATCATTTGCTATAATTTATTTTAATATCTAGTTTTCATAACTGGACACCCTTTTAAATGGACATGTAGGCTCTCAGAGTGGTGGTAGCGTGTTACAGTATTAATTTGTATCCCCCTTATTTGACAATTTCAGAAAGAAAACTTGTAGTTAATGGACTGATTTACGCTGGATTCAGATGCCATATTCGGAATAAATAATTTATTTATTTATTGCATTTGTTTACCGGGAAAATCCACTGGGCTTAGGTGAGCCCATTTTCAGTGGAGGCCCAGGGAGAAAAAGCTCCACATAAAAGTCAGCATTACCGAAATACAAATATCAAAAATACAAATATCAAAAATGTAGCACTATTTACAGTTTTTTAGCAATTCCATTGCAGTTTTATAGTAGTCCATCGATGATATTAACATACACTTTTGGTCATATAGATGCCATAGACCTTACTGTTTGGGAGACAGAAGAAACAGTAACATCGTATACAATTATTTACATACATTTAAATGTGTAGGCAGTGTAGTAACAGTCACAGGTATGGCTGCAAACCTGCTAAGAGTGCATACCTGTAGCCCCAGAGAGAAGGAGTAGTGAGAAGAGAAGAAGAGTTATTTTTGGCATGGGCATAACCAGCAGGTAGAGAAGTGTTGGATTTTTTTAAAGAGAGCAGGGTATGAGATGGAGGTTATTCCAAAGTTTGGAGGTAGTGAAGGAGTAAAGCATTTGGCCAGCTGGAAGTTGAAGTTTATTGACTTTAAGTAGAATTTTGTTTTCAGATCTAAGGTGTCTGTTTGGATGGTACAGAGTTAATATATAGGAGAGAGCTGGACAAGCTGTTGGTTTATATATTATTTTATGTGCAGTAATTAAGTGGAGGTAGTTGAGTTAGAGTGGAAGTTCAAGCCAGTTTAGTTGTTGCAGTGAGGAACAGTGATGTGATGAGGATCTAGCAATTTTATTGTAGCATTTGGTTTTAGAAAAACCTTGTCTTTATGAAAAGACAGATACAGTGGTTTGCACGAAAGGGCCTGTAACTCTGAAATTCTCTTTGCAAAAATAACTGCCACAACAAAATTGTCTTCCATCCAAACTCAAACTGCAAAGCAAACCACAATCAAAGTGAAATAGTAAACTGACTTTTATAACCCCTTATAATATTGATGCTTGCAACATTAAACAGGTCTTGATTAAGAATTGGAGTGTAATAGCATCAGAGGGGTCCTTAGTAAATAAACTAGGTGCTAACCATAAATTTATTTTTAGAAGAGCTCAAAACCTGAAAGGGTTATTAGAATTTAAAAATATGGGAATGACAAGGCAACAAGGCAAGTTTAAATGCAAGGCCTTTGCCAATTGTAAGCATATGGATGTGGATTATACATACACTGAAGGGGAGAAAGTATACCTGTAAGGGCAAGTAGAACTGTAATTCCAGTACAGTGGTATATTCAGCCCAGTGCCAGTCTTGCCCTAGTTTTTGCATAGGCAAGACTGACTGTAAATTAAGAGAGCGTGTGTATGAACACCTATATAATCTTAGAAAAGGGAGGCTGGAACGTGCTTTAGCTCAACATGTGACCAATCAGCCAGGCCACTCATTTTTATTGAGAGTGATAGATCAAGTTGAGTATGATGAAAGGGAGGTTCACATGCCCTAAGGCTTGAGCAGCGTGAGTTAATTTGGCAGATTAGAACACATGCCTATAATCAACCATGATTAAATGATCTGTGTTCTATAGTCTGCATGCTGTAATTGAAGACTGACTCATTGAATAATTTATAATTTCATATTATTTGTGTATTTTGGTTGTGTATGTTTTAAAAAATGAGGATGCTGAATGTTTTTCAGAAGGCGGATTTTTTTTAATGTTTTTTAAATCACTTTATATGCATTAAAAAATTTTTCTCAGAAGAGTAATGTGGTCAATTTAAAAGTTTAACATTGCTTGGTCATGTGGCTATCCTTGTTCATGTGATTTTGTATTTGGTATTTAAGTGTATCTGATATGGTTGTTCTGTTTGTCTGAAGAAGTTGAGTTATTAAACTTGACGAATGCACTAACATACGTTTCCGTTTTTTTGCCTCCTTTTTGTTTTATTAAGAAAATCGTCTTCCATGTTAAGAACTTTAAGTCTAAACCTCCCTAGCAGACCTAATACATTAATGCAGTTATTAGAACAGTGTATAACTTTTACTTGGAGATAGCCAGTGCACTTTTTCTTAGGGCTGAAAGTTAATGTTTTCTGAAAGCATGCAAGCTGGTTTTCCTATCTGGAAAGGGAAGACAGACATGAAG
This sequence comes from Protopterus annectens, assembly GCF_019279795.1. Classification (NCBI taxonomy): domain Eukaryota; kingdom Metazoa; phylum Chordata; order Ceratodontiformes; family Protopteridae; genus Protopterus; species Protopterus annectens. The sequence continues at coordinate 131,881,524 of NC_056727.1, forward strand.
AGAACAGACAGCAATCAGTGCAAGTGGGAGCAGAGGCTGTAGCATGCCTTTTAGCATGGGTAACCTTAATTTTAGGTTAGCTAATGTCTGTAGGTGCAGCTATCAATTTGGGACAATTGTTCCCTTCTGGATGGTTAAATTTCATGTTTTGAAGATGTACATAGTTTTTGTGTTTGTTCCAAGTTGATAGGAGTGTTTTTTATTTAGTTTTTTGTTTGAGGGTTTTCATTAAAACAAAATGTCTTGAAAAATGTGATATATTTTCAAATGGAGATGAGAAGAAACAATTGTACAACAGATCAGCCTGGGAAACACTAGAGTATGCATGTAACAGAAAAGCTGGAAAACACATTCAAAAAAACTGTTGTCATGTATAATAGGTGGGAAGAATAACTTTTTTTATCATGACAGTTAGGCTATCCATATTATCCAGGAATGTGAATGGCCTTACACGTATAGATGAAAAAAACAAGAGAATATTGAATGACATTAAGAAATGGAGAGTGCAAATAGCAATGCAACAAGAGATGCGTTTGGACAGAAATGAGCATGTGAATTTGACAAACAGTAGATGTTAGAATGGATATTCCACAGAATATCGGGAATAGAGGAAAGGGGAGTAATTATATTAATTGCTAGAGGGGCTTCAATAGTGATAGAGGAAGAAAAAAATATAAAAATTGTAAATTTGTGGTAGTAAGGGGAAAACGATAAGGAAGGACAATTACAATGGCATGTATTTATATTTCACCAAAAAACTGCTATTATGGAGTTAATTTGGGGAGAAATAATCAGCTTTCAGCAGGCATTATTATTTATATGTGTGGACTGGAATTTGATTTGCAATAGTGAGGATATATTAGAGAGCTCTAGAAGGGAGAATATAACAAAAGAGGGTTGATTTCTGAAGAAATGTATGAAAATATTTGGCAAGGAATTCAGTAGTAGGAACTTTGATATTATTCCCCCAATGTACAATTGGGCTAGACTGGATAGAAATTATATAACTTGTGCACTTAACTGACAGCTTCAACACACGTCCAATAACAACTACTGGTCATGCATCAATAAAAGCCAAGATAAAAATGCAGGGCAATGAAGTACAAATAAGACACTGGCACTTTCTCACCTTCCAGTTAATGAGAGAGGAATTTAAGGAATGGGTAATGGAAATTATTCAAGAGTTATTAGGGAAGATAAAAATATCTTCAGAAGTTATAGCTAGTGATTGGGATAAAGAGAAAATAAGTGAACATCTGGATAATATGCAAAATTTTAGAAAGAGTGCAGTTAAGCAACTTTTTTGATAATTCTATAGCTCAGAAACATTTAGTACAATGACTTGGGCAACAGAACGTTGAAAGGGTTGAAGCCAAACTTAGGGAACCTATAAGAAGGAAAAATAATCAGAGATTTTGTAGTGGTTCTAGAGATATTCCAGAATTCCAAAATTTTATGAAAATTTGTATAAAGCAGAGAAATGTGAAAACGAAGAAAGAGTACAAATGTAAATATTTATGGTGGATAATTATGCCAAGGTTAGAGGTAGATGAGGCTCAACAAAGATTAGTTGTGCAAAATCTTACCACAATGATAGATGTCCTTCTGTTCTCTGTTGCAGTATTCTTTACATGAGGGAGTTGCCTGCCACAGTGACCTGACGTCAGTATACAAAAGACTTTTACTACTTAGAGGTGCGTGGTACATCACACGTAGGCTGCTATCAGATGCAGGCCATAAAAGTGATGTACGCACGTACCATCCTCAAAACTGAGTGCCCCAGGAGGAATGCCCATCTAAGGGAAGTATGTAGGCGAAGTACATCCAAGAGAGAACAAAGTCAGAGGGACGGAGGGAGGGATGGAATACTGCAACAGCGAAGAAAAGGACATCTATCGTTATGGTAAGATTTTACACAACTAATGCACATTCTTCTATTCCTCTTCTGCAGTATTCTTTACATGAAGGAGAATGCCAAAGCTCATGAGGAAAGGGAGGAGGTAGGGGTAGTGAAGCTCTCCTGCCCTACATTTGGAAATGTTATCCAGCTTGTAATGTTTGGTGAAGGTATGGACTGAAGACCAGGTAGCTCCCTCCAGAATGGAGTTAGTGTCCATCCTTTGAAGAAGGCACCAGAGGAACCAGCAGCCCTGGCAGAGTGTGCTTTAACAGGAGAAGGGAGGCTCTTTCAATGGTGCTCACAGCAGAAGGAAATAGCTTTCAAGATCCAGCTGGAAAAAGTGCGTTTAGAGACAGGAAGTCCTAAAGCTCTTGGGTGAAAGGAGATGAACAACGGGGTCAGACTTCCTGATATACTTTGTTATGTCAAAGTAGAAACTAAACTGGTTGTGCACATCCAAAGTGTACATAATTCTCTCCGCAGAGTTTTGTGGGAAAGGGAAAAAGGTAGGTAAATGAACAGACTGGTTGAGGGATAACTCATTTACCACTTTAGGCATAAAGGAAGGGTTGATGCGAACAGCTGCTGTCTCTGTGGAATATCAAGAAAGAAGAAGTCATTAAGGGCCTGGAGTTCAGAAACCCTTCTGGCTGAGGTTACTGCAAGCAATAAAATAGTTTTCCAGAAACAGCATTTCAGGGAAGCAGAACCTGCCAGCTCAAAAGGGGCAAGGGGCATTTTTTCCAATACAAAGTTAAGATCCCAGAGGGGTGGGAACAGGTTTCCTGGGGGGGGTCTTATGTGAAGGACACCTTTTAAAAATTGTTTAGCCTGAAATCTAGAGACTAAAAGTGAAGAAACAAGCAGACAGGCAGAAATAGCTAACAGATTCACTATTACTGAAGAGTAAGTTAAGCAACCATCCATCAAGTCACACAGCTATGAGTGAACCAATAAGGTTTCCACTGTAAGTGTGTCCTGGTTATGAGGAAGACACTAAAGTGAAAATCTCTTCCAATTGGATAGATAAGATTTCCTAGTATTGGGTTTCCTGGCCTCCTGCAGAACCCTAAAAACGTCCTATTAAAAAAAAAAAAAAATTCTCAAAAGAATTAAAACCCTACCAACCAAAACATCAGCTGAAGAGTAGACAAACAGGGACAGATGAGAGTTTGTGTTGTGTGAGAAGGTCCACTCTGTGGGGTAACTTGTCGTGATTGCCCTTGGTTAAATGTAGGAATGGGGGGGAACCAATGCTGTCTTGGTCAAAAGGGAGTCGCCATCAAGATTTTTTTTTGTCCTGCTGAATCTTTTGCAGGACTTTTGGAATGAGAGGAAGGGGAGGGAATGCATACAGAAAAATCAACTTCCATGAAAAGCTGAAGGCATCCACCTTCCAGACCAGTGTATCCCTGGCACAAAACTGTGGAAGTTGTCTGTTCATGGAGGAGGCAAAAAAAGTATATTTGTGGAGTACCCCATTGGTAGACAATGTTCAGGAACACATCCCTGTGAAGCATCCATTTGTGGGATTGTGTTTCGGACCTGCTCAAGGTGTCTGCCACTACATTCAGGCTGGAAGGGATATATACAGCCTGAAGGGGGGGTCTGAAGTTTGACAGCTAGTTCCCACACTTGCAGGGCTAGTCTGCAAACAAGGTAAGACTTTGTCCCTCCCTGCTTATTCACATGTCAGAGAATGGTCATGTTGTCTGTGAAAATTTTTAGAGGGCCTGGGATGAAGAGGGACTGAAAGGTCTGAAGAGCCAGTAGCAGTGCCCTCATTTCTTTCATACTGATGTGTTCCCTTCTTTGAGAGGAGGACCAGGTCCCTTGTGCTTTTTTGGAGCCAAAAGCTACTCCCCATCCTGTGTCTGTGAACATCTCCTGGACAGGTGGTAGAGGATAGAGTAGAAGATCTGGGTTGGCAGTCAACTGTTGAATTCACCAAGTGATCTCCTACTTCAGACAAGGGAGAAGGGGGAACTGGGAACTCTAGCGGATGTGCATGTTCCATCCACAATGATTTCAGGAACCACTGTAGTTTTTCTCATGTGCAGTTTTGCCAGAGAAAGCATTGGGATAGTGGATGCCATGAAGCCCAGAGTTCTGAGAACATTCCTGGAAGTGATGGGGGTTAGAGGGATGAGATTTTGGAAAAAGGAAGTGAGCTCCTGAGCCTTCTGAGTGGGGACAGAGACCTTTATAAGGTGTGTCTGTATCCTGCATTCCAGAAAATGTGGTCCTGAGATGGGGAGAGAGCAGATTTTTGATAGTTTATTATGAAACTCAGATATTGTAGGATGGAAACGGCAGAGCTTAGATTGTGCTCTAATGCTCCTGGACTGACTGCTTGAAAGAGAAGGTCGCCCAGATATGGGAAGACCTGAATGCCCTTAAGTCTGCAATGAGCAATAGCTGGGGATAGGCATTTCATGAATACTCTTGGGGTGATGGAAAGACCAAAAGGCAAGGGAGAAAATTTAATGTGCCAAGAGGCTACAGAGATCTGTAAACATTTTCAGTAATTGGGATGAATGGAGATGTGTAGGTAAGCATCCTTTAGGTCTATGGAGACCATAAAGGCTTTTGGGATGATCATTGGGAAAAGGGTTTGCAAAGTAAGCATTGTGAATGAATGTAGGCACTTTCAGGAAGGTGTTGTGGTAGGAGAAGTCCAGGATAGATCTTGCAAGGGCCCTCTTTCCTTTTTACCAAAACATCCTTGAATAGAACCCTTTTCCTCTTTGATTTGATGGAGCAGGTTGAATGGTGCCTTGATCCAACAGGTCTTGCAGCACCTTTGGGAAATATGTCAGTTGCTCTCCAAGACAAAAAAAGACACTGCTTGTGATTGCCTTTATGTGGACTCTGACGTCCACATTGGCATTTGCCTTTCTTGGATCACATTAAACCTAACCACAGTAAAAAAGGCAAAGAAAGGATTCCCCAACAGGGCACTTATCTGAAACACGGAAACAGCAATCACTTTGGCAAGCAAACCGTACACGTATAAGTGAAGCGTTCAGACTTGAGACAAAGAAGTCCTGAGGATGGTGCGTGCATATGTCACTTTTATAGGCTGAAATTCGATAGCAGCCTACGTACAATGGTACCAAGCACCTCTAAGTAGTAAAATTCTTTTGTATACTGGCTGATGTCGGGTCACTGTGGCAGGCAATTCCCTCATGTAAAGAAAACTCCAACAGAGGAATAGAACAGAGGAATAGAAGACAGAATGCTGGAGGGACAGATTCATAACCCAGAGGCTCCCTTCACTCTGGAATAAAATCCCAGTCCAGGTTAGGCAGAGTCCCTCATTGACTCTCTTCAAGAGGAATCTTGATGAGTGGATGGGAGATCGTAGGTTTACCCCGGGTATCACTTCTGTGTCACTGTTAGACAGAGGCACAGTATACTAACCTCGAAAAAGGGCATAGCAAAATAAATTTAAAATGGGTGGCAAAAGCCAAACACATTCTGGCTAGGCTTATAAATGCCCTAGGGCAGATAGCCTAGTATGAACCTATGAACCTAAGACATTTAATAGTTAAAATAGGAGGTTATGAGATAAAAACAGTGATGTATAATCAATCTTCAGGAAAGTCTCCAGGAACAGATGATATTCCTGTGGAAGTTTAGAAATTAGGATGGAAGAAAGTGATAAAAGATCTGGAAGATTTTAACAGTATTTTAAAAGGAGGGATGCGCCAACATCTTGTAAGAAAGATGTAGTAACTGTGTTACATAAAGATGTCAAAGACCCTTCAGTCCCAGCTTCATATAGACCCATTTCAATTTTAAACCACAATTGTAAATTGTTTACGTCTATTCTAGCTAACACAATGGCAAAGGTGTTGCCAAAATTGGCAGATATGTATCGGTGTGGTTTTGTGGAGGAGAGGCAAACATTTGGCAACATTAATAGAATAATGATCCAGAAGGAAAAAAAGTATGAACATACCTCTGTTTGTGGTGGGTCTTCACACAATCCAAATTGTAGCTTGCTACAGACCCCCCCCACCATGCCCCAGGATTCACATTCCTCATTTCTTGATACACTGGAAAGTATTAGGGTACAACCCAACACCCTAATAATGGGCGATTTCAACTACCCCACCATTAACTGGGAAAACTACTCATGTACCAACTCTTTTGCTCAATGTTTTCTAGAATTCATAAATTCCAACGCCTTGGATCAACTTATTCACACCCTCACCAGGGGCAGCAATATCCTAGACCTGGTCATTACCAACATGGGAAACCGGTGTTCCACACCAGAGGTCAATTCCTCGTTGGTCAGATCCGACCACAAGCTAACCAGCCTAAATATCCACATCCCACACCCAGCCCCAATTAGGGAAACCATCGTAAAAAACTTCTCCAAAGTCAACTTCACACTTCTTAAGACAGAAGTGGCAAACTTCATGACACCCATGCAGACGGACAATAGAGGTATGACTGCCGAATCCTACACAAATGCACTTTAGAAGCACTTGCACGAGTGCATGGATCATGCTATCCCTAATAGATCCAAGATGTTATCCTCCAAAAAAGGAAGCCAATCTGGTGGTCCTCTGCCATAAACAAACTCTACAACAGAAGAAAGAAACTGTTGCAAAAAAGAGTAAAATCCCATGACTGGAGGAACTCCCTGGTCAACCTCAGTAAGAAGCTGAGATCACTCATAAAATCCTCCAAAGCTAGTTACGAAAACAAAACTGCCACTGACTCTAAAGACAACCAAAAAGCATTCTATAGCTATGTCAAGAATCTAAATGGGAACACTCAGATCTGCTCTGAGTTACAGCACAATGGCACTAAATATACAGAACCAACTGATATTGCCAACATCCTAGCAGATAGGTTCAGTGCTAACTTTACCCCCCTCTCACCCCCTAGAGGGCCCATCTCTATACTGGAAGAATGCAAGTTCCTATAATCACAGCTGCACAAGAATAAAAAAACACTCTCCAAAGCCAAGAACACAGCATCCATGGGACCTGACAATATCCCAGGCTGCGTTCTACACGAACTACAGAATGAACTGGCACCCTACCCAAGTACCATGTTCAATCATTGCCTCACCTCAGGCTTTGTACCTACTGAATGGCGCACCACGACGGTTATCCCACTCCACAAAGGGGGAGCCACGACGGACCCCGGGAACTACCGCCCCATTAGCCTGACGAGCCTGGTCTGCAAGGCCATGGAATGTATCATCGTGAAACTCATAAACAAAGACATTGGTAATCTCCAAACTCTGGACCCTACCCAGTTTGGATTTGTAAAAGGCAGATCATGTCTCCTAAACCTGATTGACTTCTTTGAAGCAGTCACCAAAGCCAAAGATGAGGGTAAAATGGTTCACACAGCTTATCTAGATCTCGCCAAGGCTTTCGACACCATCCCCCACATTGAAATTATAGATAAGCTCAATAAACTAGGTATAAATCCCTATGTCACAAGATGGGTTGCCAACTGGCTCACGGACAGAACCCACACTGTGAAAGTAGCGGATTCCAAATCCGACATCAGACCAGTGACAAGTGGGGTACCACAGGGTTCAGTCCTGGGTCCTTTCCTGTTTGGTATCTACTTCTCTGAAGTGCAGGCCAACACAGAAGGTCTTTGGCTAACAAAGTCTGCAGAGGACTACAAACTAGGAGCCATAATCGAAACTCCTAACGATGTGGACAAACTACGAAAGGGCCTCACTGAGACAGATACCTGGTGTCAAAGCCATGGCCTGACGCTCAATGCCAAAAAGTGTATTGTCATCCCCTTTGGTAAAAACACTGTACCCATGAACTACCACGTAGCTGGTAGTCTACTTAATGCCGAAAATGTGAAAGAGACTTTGGGACACAGGTGGACAGTAGTCTCTCCTTTGATAATCACATCGCCACAGTGGTCAGGAAATCCTTCTACATGGCTCATCTCATCACAAAAGGATTCTCATCCAGAAAAAAAGAGGTCATTGTTTCCCTCTACTCATCACCCATTAGACCCATTATAGAGTACAATGCCCCTTTTGGTATGTACCTCACAAGACATCTACAACTGGAAAGACCACAGAAATACCTCACAAAGAGGATTACTGGCCTCAAACAGATGCCCTATGCAGACCGTCTCAAAAAACTACAGCTTTACTCCATCGCATATCGCCTACTCAGGGGCGATCTCTGCCTAACATACAAAGCTATGTCAAACCCAGAGCTGTTGGACATGCTCCACTTAAAGAAATCCCAATCCCTCTGTGCTCCTTGCTCTAGGGACCTAAACCTTGTCACCACAATAAACAGAACATGCTGGAGGGATAGATTCCTGTCCCAGAGACTTCCCATACTCTGGAACAGACTACCTATCTATGTCAAACAGAGCTCCTCATTAGCACTCTTCAAGAAAAATCTTGATGATTGGATGGGAAATGGGAAATTCACCCCGGGGATCACTTCTGCGGCTCTGCTTGACAGGGGCACGAGAAAATAAATTTCTTGGGTGGTGAAAGCCAGGGTACATTTTTTGGCTAGGCTTGTATGGGCCCTAGGGCCGATACTCTAGTACCTACCTATGAACCTATGAAAGAAAGCATTTGACAGAGTAAGGTGTGATTTTATATGTAGGGCATCGAAGCATTTGCATTCCCTGATGCAATAAGGTTAATTAGAAGGATATATAAAGGATGGGAGAAAGAATTAAAGTGAGAGGGTTCCTCTCAAGTACGCTGTGTTTGAACATGGGAACCAGGCAGGGGTGTCTTCTTTCCCCTTTGCTATTTGCTTTACATTTAGAGTCATTGGCAAAGAAAATAAGCGACTCAGAAATACAAAGATACAATTGGTATGGCAATCAAAAAAGTTGGCTTTATTTGCAGATATTTTGCATCTGATAAATCCAGAAAAGGACATCTCAGTGTTGTAGAACACTATGAGACAGTTTCAAGTCTTTTCGAAATATAGCTGTAAATCATGCACCCACACACAAATTAGTTCAGCAATACCCATATTTACAAGGACATGATAAAATAAAGTATTTAGAAGTATGGATTAAAAAGGCTTCATTATGGCAGCTAAGGATATGTGAGAAGAGACTAAACAAAAGATTATACAAAAACTGAGAAACTGACAACTCTTATTTATGGATATGGATAGTGAGATAGAAGCAGTGATTTTTTTTAAGTTTCTTTAGTCTTGTATACAGGTCAGGCATATTTTTATCAACCCAAGGAGAAGTTGTGGACAACAATTAAGAATTCAAAGAATTTATCTGGGAGGGAAAGAGGGCAAGAATTAACTGGGTTAAGCTGATCCTTCCAATAGAATAAGGTGGTTTAGGGTTACAGGATTCAAAGGGATATTTTAGAGCTGCACAGTCAAGGCTCATATACAATAACATAAGGAGAAGGTTAGAATTCAAAGCAGAAAGGGATTATGATGAAGCAAGGGGAAGTTTAAGAAACAGAGAGAGGCGGATTTTGGTTGCAGATCCTTAAGGAGAATAATAAGAACCATAAAGAATATTATATTCATAAAGTATCAGAAAGTATTCTAAGAACTAAGCCAATACAAGAATGGAGAAAGAAGATTTTGCCAATAGAGATGACTGCAAGTAGGGGGTACAGAAAATATGCAAGAGGGGGCTGGAATTTAATGGAGAAACCTGGCAAAGGAAACAAGATATTGGGAGCAAATAACTCAAGCAGGAAAGGTAACAGAGTGGGAAAAGGCCAAGAATACTTAGGATTTCACGATATAGACTGTTTTCATTACCAGAGCTTGATCTCAAGAGTACAGGCAAAGAGAAAGAGATAAGGAATTTTAAGTCAAAGATCTACCATGGCAGAGTTTTTAGTTGGATCTAAAACAGACACAGCTGTTAAAAAAAGAAAAAATTGGTAGGGGATATAAAATATTGCATGACAACTATAAGAATCAATCAGAGGAGGTTAGAAAAGTTTACGGAGAGAGACTGGAATAGCAATTTACCAGAAAACAACAGAAACACATATGTATGGCTCCCAAGTCTGCAGCCAAATCCAGGTGGTTCATGATCTTTGCTAGGAAGTATTTGCATAAGTATTTTTATACCCCAAGCAGACTTCAAAGAATTTTTCCAGAAGCAGAAAAGCAAATGTTGGAGGTGTGATGGAGAAGGAAGAACTAACTAGAAACATGTTTTGGGAGTGCATTGAGTTGGCAGATTTTAAAAATTCCCTAGAGAGTACTCTATCAGAAATACTGTGTGAGCAAATGGCTGCAAAGGAAAGGATTCCTAAGAGTTGCGATACAGGATCTTAACTGCCTGGACACAGTAAGGCCTTATTAAGTTTAATTCTGTTGGATACCAAAAAGCCAATTACTAGAAAATGGAAATCAAGGTCTATGTCAACTATATATGAGGTACTGAATATTACGAAAGAGATAAAAGAACTGGAAGAGGGATCTTTAGAAGAACGAAGAAGCAGATTACATTGAAATAAATGGAAATTGTTGGAACAATACATGCATAATAATGTTCAGGAGGAGTAGGAGTGAGTTTTAAGGGAAGGCAGGAATTCAGCAATTTTTTGTAAAGTTGGACTGACAATAGTAGCAAAGAAAATATATGTGGCGTATACTGTATTTGAATGGAAAAAATGTCAAAATGGTTAGTTTTCTGTTAATGTATGTCTGCCTGTGTATTAAGTTATAACTAAAGGTGTTTAAGAAAAAAAACTTTAGGACACCTTTAAAGAGGCTATAGAAGTCTCATTGCATCCTGTGTAAAAATCAGAAACGGCTGTGAGCTGTACTTGGTGGAAAAGCTAGAACCTTTTTGGAACAATTCTGACAAAAATTCTAAAATGGAAGGGGAGCAGAAAAAGGGTCTAAATCTTTTCCTGTAGCCCAAAAGGAAAATCTTTTCCCATCTGTTTCAGTATACTCTCCTGGTGCTAGACTTTGTGAAGCCACAAGGATAGCTACTACATTATGCTAAAACATGGTGCCTCTTGGCCATCTTTAGAAATGCAGGAACCAAGTAGTTTATTTCAAGGTTTCTGGGTCTGGGAGAGGGTGCCCAGATAGACTGGATAGGACATCGGGGCTACAAGCCAGCATCCAGGGATGACAAAGGAGGTGAGACCAAAGATACAGGAACCAGACTTATTCAGACTAATATGGCGCAATGAGGATTACATTTGACTTGCACCTTCTGGCTTTCTGAATGAATTTTGTGATCAATGGAAGGGTGGAAAGGTGCAAAGGAGAACTGGGGTCAACTGTGGATCACAGCATCCCTCGGTGACTGACCCTGAGGGGGGGATAAGGGTAAATTAACTGCTGTACTTGTTTAGGTAGGATGCAAACAGGATGCAGCAAGGTTGGCCCCAACAGGAGAAGATCTTGTTTGCCACCGTCTATTGAAAGACCACTCGCGAGGCAGAAGAATGCTCCTGATTAATCTCTCCACTAGTACACTGGAAGTCCATGGAATATGAATTGCCAAGATAAAGCGATGGGCAGACAAAACACATTGCCACACACTAATGGCTTCTTGACATAAGTGATATGATCCAGTTCTCCCTTCTTACTGATATACCTGACTACCAACATGTTATCCATTTGAATTTGAATCACACACACATTGGAACAGAGTTCTGAAATGCCTGCAATGCAAAAAGGACTGCTCATTTCCAGGAAACTGATGTGAAGATTGGTCTCTAACAGTGTCCAAGTATCTTGAACAGTCTTCACTTCATAATGTCCCCCACCCTAAAAGGGAAGCATCCATAGTAACCACAACTACTGGAGGTGAAAGACAGAAAGGATGTTCTGCTAACAATTCTGTGGATGTGGTCCACCATCTGTTGTGAGTTCTGTTCACTACTGTTAGTCTGACTGGGGTGCTGAGGGGTGATAAAGTTGAGACCAATGAAATGAAAGGATCCACTGAAAAACTCTCATGTGAAATCTGGAAAAGAGGGGTCAATGTGATAGCAGAAGGCATACGCTTTAGAAATTTCAGAACTAGTCTTTTGCTGAAAGTGATGAGTGAGACATCACTTGGTTTGCTGCTTGACGAATGGAGAGAATCCTGTGCTGTGGAAAGGTGGTTATTTGAGTAACTGTATCTAGGTGGCATCCAATGAATTCTATTGCACTGAGTTGGGTTCAATTTGTTCTTTCCCAAATTTACGGTAACCCCAAGCTGTGAAGTAATTGGTGCTGAATTAATAAATACTTGGTGGGAGCATAGTAACCCCAAGCTGTGAAGTAACTGGTGCTGAATTAATAAATCCTTGGTGGGAGCAGTTAGCAACCAATCACTGAAAAACAAGAACATCTGGAACCTCTGCAGTTTGTAGACTTTCACTACTGCCCTGTATTTGGGGGGGGGGCAGAGGAAGCTTCTTGGTTAAAACCCTGTCATTTCTTTCTGAACCACATCATCTTTCCTCCTCACAGACTCCTGGAAAAGGTTCTTGAGGAGTACAGAGGCAGATTCCCACTGCAGAAAGGGTCTTTGTCCTGTTAGCTTCTGGTGCATGTCTCCTTGACTTTAGGCCCAAACAAGTTGGAACCACCAAAAGGAGCATTAAGGAAGGACACCTTAAAGCCTTCCGCAAAAGTATACAATCACATCCAGGCATGGTGGCATATGGTTATGCCAGTACCTTCTGCTCTATCTGCTGCATCAGCTGCACCAGAGAAAGCAGTTGCATGGAATTGTTCTAGAGGGAATTTAAGGTAGATAGTTGTGATTCCACTCTTCTGAATATCAGCTGGCAAATTATCTGAATGAGAATTGCTGATCTCCTTGGACAATTCTCTCTGGAAACATGCAATGTGAACAAGGCAGTATAGTTGAGTCCTCTCAAGGAAAAAGTCACTGAAGCTAAGTCCATTTTCCAAATCTGTCCAGAGCCCTGGATTCCCTACTGGGGGGGGGGGGGGTAAATAGAAATACTGTCTTTGGAAAGCTCTTTCTTTGTGGCTGCTACTATGACAACAGCATCTATAGGCGGCCTTTACTCCAGTAAGCTTTATCCTTGGATGCCGCCAAAATCTTGTCTGCTTTCTTGGGAATTGGCTCTGCTGTATCAGGCTCCTTCTAGGCCATCTGAGCCACCAAATCAATGAGGGAGTCAGCAGGGTGGACCACTCAAGGCAGTAGAAGAGCCAGCTCCAAAAGTCTCCAGGAACATGGACTCTTCCATGAAATGTACATCAATCTACCACTTCCCTTCCTGTTTCATCAATACTAAGATTTTGCCAAAGGAAATGTCTCAGAAGGAGGATCTAGGGGACACCTCACCCTCATCCACATCAGTGTCTTCTATGACAGATTCTGGTGATGAATCTGTTTCCATTTGCAAGTCTGTTTTCCATGGACCTCTCTAAGAAACCTCTGGTGATGCGTCCAAATAAGACTAGCAGCTCAGTGAAATAACTGCCCTGACGCTTTTGGCAACTGACTGTCCCCGCCAACAAGAAGCAGCGGAGTCTGAAGCAGTATATGTAGGAGGATGGGTCAGATCCAAATAAGTTGGAGGCACCTATTTTTTCCATTGGAAAGCTTCCAATGAAGACAGAACTGGAATCAAGGTGGTCTCTCTACTAGGGGACAGAGAGAGATCCTGTGGCTTTGACCTTCCCTACCGCTAATGCTACAATCGGTGCCGAGCTGTCAAAAGCCAATTCTCTGAGAGGGAGGGAAAGATCTGAACGATTTGTAATCAACCCATCCCCTCGAACCCCTGCCCCGATTCTATGGCTCTGACTCTTGTTTTGAGACAATAAGGTCAGAGTCAAGACAGACTGGTGAACAGTTGGGGCAGAAGTGGAAGGCATGATTGGCATTGACGTAGATGCTTTGGTAATGTTTGGATATGAGGGCTTTGGTTCCAAAGATTGGATCTAGAATGGACTCGTAGGTGGAAGGGTCATCAGCACTGCTCTCAGATCCACCTGTGATGACAGAGCTGAGAGACCTCCCCCAACTGTTTTTGTGCATCTGCATTCATAGGAACCTCTACATCATTCTGTTGATGTTGGCTTTGGTAATGCCTCTACAGAAAAGGGAAGACTATGAGGAAAAAACGATCAAGGAAGTCCTGGACTGATATTAAGAGTATCAGCGAAGGGAATCGGGTACTTACCAGCTCCAGGGAAAAGAATAGAAGGAGAGAATGAGAATGGATCCATGCAGGCTTTGGATTCAAAGATTTTGGTACTTTTAATGCTGGACCCATGGAAAGCGCTGGTTCAGGAGACTACTTTCTGGCTTTCTTAAGCTCTTTCTCAAGAGTTTTACTCCCTGAAGCCAACTCTATTTGGAGAGTTATTTTTCCCTTCTGTTTTAAAGTAGATGGAGAAGGCAATGTCACTGCTTTGCTCAACTGAGCAAGAAGAACTACCTTTAAAATTAACTTGTCCCTTCCACTTTGAAGGGCTCTGTGACCAAAGGAGGCACAGACATTGCAGTCTATGTCTAAATGTGCTGCACCCAAACAGCAGACACACAGGGAGTGGGGGTCTTGTGTAGGAATTTTACGGCCACATTTGAAACATTTCTTACAAGTTTTATCAGCCATGCCGGCAGGGAAAGAGAAGGTTAAACACACACTAGCCCTGACTTTTTTAAATAAATTAGGAAAAACACCTGTAAAACCAGCAACAAACCAATGCTAAAGAAAATGTAAATATTTAACTACTATCTAAAATTCATCTAAATATAATCTACATCTATTCTAAGTACTATCTACAAATATTTTCAAAATACTTTCTAACAATTTTCTAAATATTACCTAAATCTTATTTAGAGTTGCCACAGACTACAGGCTGGGAAGGAACAAAGCTACAAAGTCCAGCTAAAGCTGAGAGAAATAACGATTAATCAAACTAGCTGAAAGACTTATCCCACCAGATGAGATCACAGCCCTTGTGACCATTTAGTTTAAGCAGCAAACAAGACTTGAGGTGTTGTGAAGGTGGAACAGGAATTATAGATATGGAAGGAGTCTGAGCTCTGTATCCAAAGGTTTAAAGGTGCTGAGACTGGATTACAGTCAGATCAGAGTCCAAACATTTAAATCAGATGAATAATGTTCAGACTTCTGTTTCTTCTTAAGTGGGACATCTGGGTGTACAAAATGCAGTAGCTTGGTGTCTTGACGTACCTCAATGTAGGAACCAGCAGCTTCTTCCCTAAAGCAACATCTAAGGTATGCCCTCAAATTCATTTGAAATACTAGGCTAATGGCTCAAGAGCCCTTACTACCCAAATTTTATCCGATTTTTGATTCTTAAGGGGTAGAGGATGACTTAGGTTTGTGCCTATGCCTTTGAGTATTTTACAGACTGCCCCTGTCCATAAGAGACATGGGCAGCACCCCACGAGTGGATTTACCATTCCCCATCTGTTGATCCAAACTGCGTTTGAAGAGGATCAGGTGGTAACCTCTGAGACACATATCTGTCACTCCAGCATATTTTGGTCATGTCACAGACTAGGTTTAGATCCTTAGATTTGGTGGCCATCCTCGTGCAGTTTGTCTTGCGAATGTATAACAGTTCCATCAGGGCTGGATTTGAGAGTGCCTTGTAGATTAGTCGTAGGTCACCCCTTAACAGTCTGTAGGAGACATAGTAAAGGGATTGGCCTCCTTAGACTATCTGCATAGGACACGTTTACACTCTGCATGTTTTTTTTTTTTTTTGTTGTTTTTTTGTAAGGAACCTCTGAGGCTGCTCTAGCTATTGTAAGTGCCTAGTAAAGTACATGCCAAAAGGTGCACTGTACACGATTTTTGGCCTGATGAGGGAAGAGTACAGAGAGACTATAACTTCCTTAGATCTGGATGCCACACCTTTATTTATAAGCTGTGGCATATAGAAGGACTTCCTCACCACTGTGAACACATGGCGGTCAAAGTTCAGGCTAGTATTTATTTATTTATTTTACATTTGTTTACCGGGAGAGTCTGACTGGGCATAAAACCCTTTCTCAGCGGCGGCCCGGGCATAAAAGCTCCATTGTTAGTAGACTATTATGTTATTAGAAAGAAAAATAATAAAGAAAAAAAAAATAGTAACAGACATTCATAACAGTAAAAGAACAACAGAATAAATTGGTTAAGTGGGAGACAAGACCAATAATCTTATATAACAATTCTTCTAGAAGACCGTTCTTACAGTAGTAGCAGGTAGTGACACTGTATACAACGAGAGTGCAATTACGATACTTAGTCTTATATACAGGTAGCATAGTAAACTGAAGACTTAAAAATCTGATAGATATAAACAGTGAGAAAGAAAAAAACAACATAAGGTAGTCATATGACTTAGATTCAATGCTCATTACATATGCAATTAAAATTTTAAAATCAGCTAGTTCCATGGTTTGGGCTACCCATGCCCAATACATGTACAAGTCCAGGAATTGGCGAGGTGGGCTTTAATGTGATGCTTGAAGTTTTTTAAGCTAGTTATAGTTCTAATTTCAAGTGGTAAGGCATTCCACAGTTTAGCAATGTAATAGGAGTATAGAGTGTCATCGGACCTATTTTTATTCCTGGTTACTTCAATTAGAGCTTTATTAGTGGATCTTAGTGGATGGGTACTTATATGGGGATTGAGGAGGCCTTGTAGAGCTTGGTGTTTTATCAGGTTTATAGTACATTTGGTGGGCAGCAGAGAGTTGTGTGAAGATGAGTTGGTGGGGTAGTTCTAACCAAGATAGTTGTCTTAGGGCCTTACAATGATGGGTTCTAGGAGGACAACTAGTGGCAAATTTTGCTATTTTGTTATAGCAGGCATCTAGCTTGGTTAGGTCTGATTTGGAGAGGTTGGTAAAGATGGGTGAGGAGTATAGTAAAGTTGACAGAAGATGAGTTCTGGCTGTGGGTATTCTGGAGTTTGTGGTTAGGTAGTTTTTGCATCTGTATAAGGTACCTACTTTCTTGTGTACTTTTTTTACAGTCTGGGCAATGTGTAAGTCGAACTTCAGAATTTGATCAATAACACCACCGAGAAGTTGGGTGGATGGTACTGGTTCGATCAAAGTCTTATTTCGTATCTATCTGTGTACCTAGATCTCTCCCCGCTGAGTCCACTCTTAGGATTATGCTACTAATGTTGTAATTTGCAAGGGTATTTGATTCCCTAAGGGTATGACTATGCATTTTTTGCAGTTAGCTTTAGGGCATGGCTCTGGCACCACTAATTTGTCTGTCAGACCCTTCTGAAGGATATCTATATCACTGAAGGATAAAGTGACCCCCCCCCCCCGCAACTTTATCAGCAAATGTAGTCAACCAAAGGTCTTCTACATTAGCCTTGACTTCAGAGAGGTATACTGCAAACATAAGAAGTCTTAGCACTGAGCCCTGTTGTACACCACTAATAACTGGCCTCTTAATGGATCTGAATTCTCCCACTGTAACAATGTGTCCTGTCTGCGAGCCATTTGGCTATCCATTTGGTAACACAGAGATTTGTACCAGTTTTGTGAGTTTATCAATAGTACCTGAGTGGAGAATTGTGTCAAATGCCTTAGTCCGGTCAAGGTAGGCAGTATGCAGTGTTTTACCTTCATCCACGGTCTTTCTCAAAGACGTTCACCAGACTGAGAAGGCATGACCTGCCCTTGACAAACCAAACTGGGTTAGGTCCAGTGTTGGGAGGTTTCCCATGTTATTTATCAGGTCTGTGATTACTCTTTCCATGGCCTTGCATATAAAACTAGTCAAATTTAGGGGTCTGTAATATCCTGGGTCTGTTGAGAACCACCTATTATGCAGACGGATGACTGTTGTCCTCCACTCCACTGGGAGAAAGCCAGTCTGGAGGCTGTGATTAACTAGAGATCCTAGTAGGCTTGGTAAGTCCTGTTTTAAGTTAAATAATAGGCATCTATCCTGAGATACTGTTGCGCCAAATCAAAGACTTGTTTTTAGCTTTAGACATCGCAGTGGTGACCTGTTCTTTTGTGCTGACTGGTAGAGGTCTCTATACCTTTGGAGAAGTTATTCTTTTCTGAATTTCTCTTCAACGTCTCAAGCTGTTTTTGTGTATTGTGACTGGATGTTTACTAGTGCTTTTTTCCTTACTTCAAACATACTTGTTTACTAATTGTGATACACATTTCAGTCTTTCATTGGTATTTTCAAAGAATTATTGTCTGTCGAAAGGGAGCAAAGAACTCTGAGAAAAATATTTAATAATTTTCTTATCATGAGGCACAATGCAGATATTTTTCTCAATTTTACACTGACTGAGATGCACATTACTGAGGGCACTGTGGGATACGGCTTTCAGAATGGTGAAAGAGTTAAAAAAAAAAAATATTCAAGAACTAAAAATATTTAAGTGGGGCCTCATAACATCACAACCTCAGTTGACACTGGACTTGCATTGTTTCCTTATAAGAAAAACAGCCCTTAATAACAAAAAAAAAAAATAAAAAAAATTAAAGTACGTGGACAAAGGTTGGGAAAAAACGGATATTGTCACAATGACCCTCACCTGAAGAAAATGTATAAACTAATTTAATATACGTGTGTGTGTGCGTGTGTGTGTGTGTATATATATATATATATATATATATATATATATATATATATATATATATATACATATATATATATATAGTTTTACAATATTCTCTGGTCCCATTAAAATGCTGAACTCTAAAGTAGGCCATGCACAGCTATCTATAAATGTGTAGCAATGTCACCACAGCAGAAGTAAAATTGTTAAGAGTGCCTGTTTCATCAACAAGCTTTCCACTGGTGATGCACATCAGTATATGAAGGACAGACATGAAAAAAATGTCGGTCTTCCTTTTTTCCTAAAGCATGCATTAAAGTGAAGGAAATCCACCTACAACTTCTCCAACTAAGTATGTTATAATAAAAATAGATGGCAGAAATAAATGCGGATGTAGGAGTTACACAACTACAAAAATGTGTTTTACCTTAACTCATTAAGCACTTATGTTCTTTAAGGAATTAAGAGGTTCCTGGAAAAACTGTTGCTGTTCCTTAAATAACTTGCCAATGGCAGGCTTTGGAGAACAAAACGACAATAAAGCAGTCTAGGATGCACAGTACAGGATAAATCAACCGCTGTTTTGTAACTTATTAATCTACAGTCTTGACTGAGATGCATATTACTGAGGGCACTATGTGAAATGTCTTTACGGGAGAGAAAGACTATACTACCTCTGTCCATTGAGAATGTACTAGACAGGAGATATTATAGGTTCATAGGTGTTTATTAGGCTAATGACCACAAGGGCTTTTTTACGCCTAGCCCTGCATCCCAGATCTCTGACAAGTTCTGATACCCTTGACAAGTGTAAGCATGGGCCTGGGAGATGAAACATTTACAGGTTACCTGTGCCCATTAGAGACATAGGTGCCAAACCAGGGATGAATTTCTGGTTTCTCATTCAATTGTCTAAGTTGCACTTGAATTGGGTTAGGGAGGAACTCTGCTTCACATGGATGGGGAAGCCTGCTCCACAGACGGGGTAGTCTCTGGGCTACATACCTATCTCTCTAGCAGGTCCTATTTATATCATAGGCAAGGTTTAAGTCTTTAGAACGGGTAATTCTGGCACTGTTTGTTTTGTGGATATGCAGGAGGTCCATCAGAGTGGGGTCTGATAATACTCTGTATGCCAGGCATATCTCCCCCCCTCAAAAGCCTGGAGGAGACAGAATACAGAGGATAAGGCCTTGAGGCAGTCTGCATAGGACATGTTACTTACGCCTTCTATTCTTTTAGTGAGGAACCTCTCGGGACATTCTAATTGTTTGATATGCCTGGTTAGGTACATACCAAAGGGGGCACTGTACTCAATGATAGGTCTGGTGAATGCTGAATATAGTGGAACAATGACGTCCTTGGACTTAGATGCCATACCTTTGTTTATAAGTTGCGCAACACATAATGATTTCCTCACCACTGTAGAAACGTGATGATCAAAGGCTAAATTACTATCAATGTGTGTCCCTAAGTCCCTGACTACTGGGTAAACTCTAAGGGGTCTGTTGTCAATATGATAGTTACCAGGGATGGATGACTTCCCAAAGGATACTATTATGCATTTCTTGGTATTTAGTTTTAGTCCATGGCTCTGGCACCAGTTGTTTGTCTGTGTCAACCCCTCCTGGAGAACATTTGTGTCAGTGTGAGACTCAATGACAGCTCCTAATTTGCAAATGCAGTCATCCAGAGACCAATGACATTTGGCCTTGAGATCTGAGAAGTAAATGCCAAAAAGGAGTGGTCCAAGGACTAATCCCTGAGGGACTCCACTTGTGACTGGCCTCTTTGTAGAGGTGGACTACCCACTTCTAACTTCCTCGGTCCTGTCAGCCAGCCAGTTGGCTATCCAACCGGGTGACATTAGGGTTTGTACCCAACCTCTTGAGTTTGTCAACAATGCCCGAGTGGGGTACTGTGTTAAATGCCTTGGCCAGGTCAAGGCAGGCAGTGTGAACAATTCTGCCCTCATCCATTGCTTTGGTGACCTTCTCAAAGAAGTCCACCAGGTTGAGTAGGCATAATCTGCCCTTTATGAAACCAAACTGGGTTGGGTCCAGTGTCTGGAGGTTTACTTTAATTCTACTGATCATCTCCATGACAATTCATTCTATGGCTTTACATATAAGACTAGTGAGACTTATGGGTCTGTAATTTCCAGGGTCTGTAGATGGCCCAACTTTGTGCAGAGGGATGACTGTTGCCTTTCTCCATTCATGAGGCATGAAGCCTGTTTGGATGCTACAGTTTAACAGTAATTCCAGAGGCCTGATAGGTCATGTTTCATGCTATTTAGAAGGCATCCCGGGATATTGTCTGGGCGCACTGATGCAGTGTTCTTGGTCTTGGAGAGAACATTAAGGACCTGTTCCCTAGTGATAGTAGGGGGAGTTGTATTCGATATTTCCTGAGGGAAGGTTGGGGGGGGGTGAGAGGAATAAAGTTGGAGCTGAATTTATCAGCCAGGAGGTTTTCTACATCTTCTGGCTCTGTATATGTGGCTCCATTTACAATGAGCTCTGTACACAATTGTGTATTGCCTTTGAGGCTGTGGACATAGCTAAAGAATGCTTTGTGGTTGTCCTTGGCCTGGGTGAACAAACGTATCTCAAATTTGGCTTTGGTAGACTTTATTTGTCCTCCGAGTTGTTTGTTTGGTTTGATGAGAATGCTTTTATCCTGCTGGGTGCTGCACCTCCTAATTTTTTGCCATGGTTTTCTTCCTCCTGTTATACAGCCGATTGATTTTTTGATTCCACCAGGGTGGCGTGTTTTTGATTTTGTGATTCCACCAGGGTGGCTTGTTTTTTTGAGTTAATTCTGTACTTCATCCTGGTGGGTACAGCTGCCTCTATGCAGCTATTAACATGCTTGTACAGGGTTTCTGTGAACAGTTCTGCACAGGCAGAAGTGTTCTTAGGGTTTTGGGGAGCTTGACATTTTGCCAGGTTCTCACTTAATAGCAGGAGGTTAGCCTCAGAATAGTTCCTGAATATTCCAGGTTTAGCTGAGGGTCCAGGTTTTATTTTTACTTAAAAGGAGACCATTTTGTGGTCTGACCTTACCAGGGAAGGCATTACAGTAGGGGGTGTGCAGCAGTCTCCTATATTAGTGAGGACCAGATCCAGTACAGCTGCACCCGTGGCTGGTGTACTGACTATCTGGTCCAGTGAGTTTGTTTTTACAAAATCCAGGAATTTCTGTGCACATACGTTTGGTGTCGTACAGGATTCCCAGTTAATGGTGGAGTAATTAAAGTCACCCATGAATATGGTATTGGGTTAGATAGTTAGTGTTTCTAATAAGTTTAAATAAATGGCATGGATTTCCTGGGTCAGAGAGGGGGACCTATAGCTTGCAAGGAAGTGGTATTGGATTTTACCTATGGTGATTTGAACATGGAGTAGCTCAAGTGCATTGCCCAGTTTGACCAGCCTTGAAGTATATTTATTTTTGATGTAAATAGAGACACCTCCACCTTTAGTCCCTGCCTGTGAAGAAGCTGGCCTAAATGTGTGGAAAGCATTATAACCTTGCACTGTTGGTGTGCTCTCCGCAAAAATCATTATGAAAAAAAATAAAGAAGTTATGTACTTACCATAACGTTGCATGTGTGTTGTCCATCTCCACCTTTATTCTCATGTATGAGGTCAAATCTGATCCCTCGCATCCATCTTGGCCTTATACAAAAGTTTGTGGCTTTCAACCAAACACTCTGGCACCCTTCCCTTCCCTTCCCAGAATGCACCTCTCCATTACCTCAGATCTTGTTTGCCAAAAAGAACCATAAACATTATATGTCAACAAGCACAATGGTAAGAAACTATACTATTGTATCACATTTTCTGAAGCCAATGAGTCCATGAAAAAAGGTATTTTTATTACCTGGTCTCCTAGGAGACTAGAATGGGGGTTAGTGGGAGGGTTGCAAGAATAAAGGAGGAGATACACAACACACATATGTTAAGTACATAACTTCTTTATGTGATGTTGTCAATCCTGCCTTTATTCTCACGTATAGGACAGCTTCCCTAGGAACCTGAATCCTGGGTCGCTCATGGAAGCATATTTCTCAGTACCATAGATCCAAAGGCAGCTCTACTCCTGGAGACCAAATCTAGTTTGTAATGAGTAATAAACGTATGGGGGTTTGACCATGTCGCTACTGCACAATTTTGCACAGATACTCTAGCTAGAAAAGTGGAAGAAATAGCAATAGCTCTAATAGAATGGGCTCTTACAGGTTCATGCATCTGTTTATTCTGGGAAGTACAAATAAAGGTAATGCAATCAGAAAGCCATTTAGATAAGGTAACCTTGGATACCAGTAAACCTTTTCTCATTTCAGAAAAAGAAATAAATAACTGTTCTGATTTTCTAAAATCTTTAGCTCTGTGCAAATAGAAATGCAACTGTCTGTGAACATACGATAAATGTAACATACACTCTTTATTTTGGAAATTTGGGAAAAACACCAGCAGTTCAATTGATTGGTTTTGGTTATTGTTTAATAGTACTTTAGGAAGAAAAGGATCAATATGAAGAGAAACTCTGTTCTTATGAAACACCAAATAAGGAGGATTAACTGCTAAGGCCTGCAACTCGGATACTCTCCTTGTTGAAGTAAAAGCCACCAGAAAAATTGTTTTCCATGACAAAAATTTTAGATCACAATTGGCTGAAATTTCAAAAGGGGAACAAATAATATGAGACAGTACAAAACTTAGATCCCAAGGAGGAGATGGACTTTTATAAGGAGGTCTTAACATCAAGATTCCTTTTAAATAGGTCTTACAAAGTTTGCGTGACATAACTGAACAGAAAATTTCCCCTAGATGAAAGCTGGAAACAGCTGCCAAGTGAACCCTTATAGTAGCTGCTGCAGCACCTTCATTAAAGAGCTCAGTCAAAAAATCCAAAATAAAATGAAAGCGAGCAGTAAAAGGATCAATATTTGTTCCCTGTAGCCCACACAACAAACCTTTTCCATTTGTTTCTATAAAGTTTACGTGTGGAGATTTTATGAGAGGAAAGTAAAATATGCCTAGTTGGGGACAAAAATAGAGGATGCCTGGGTACCATTGGAATTGGAGCAGCCATGCTGTCAGTTTGAGATTCTGCAAATCAGGATGAACTATTTTCTGCAGATGTGAGAGGAGGTCTGGAACTGGGTATATAAACTTTTTAAAGATTTTTTGTTTTTATAGGCAAAGGTGGGGTTAATCAGGACCTGGGGGGCAATTTTAATACACAGATATATAGGAAAGGATGTTATAGAAATAGCTATCTTCATAGGCATAGTATGCATCCAAGGCATATATTTAAAAATATCATAAAAGGACAGGGGCTGAGAACCTCTAGGTTGACTACAAATTAATATAGCCTTGATGGGGAGTTAACAAGTCTGAAGAATATATTTTTGTATAGAGGATATAAGGAAGATGAAGTTAATGATGGGCTGTCTATGGTTCCAAGGCTTCGGGAGACTACAGGAAAGCCTTATTTTTAAGAACAGAGGGAAATGGCACTACCTAGTCAGGAACAAGCTGCCCCTAGGTCACTGAGAATACCCATTACCTATTCAAGTAATGTGAATCTCATGCAAGAAATTTATAGGAAGAACTAAGCAGTATTATGCTCTGAAGATGGAATTAGACAGATCATGGGAGATAACCTCACCTTTGCCTATAAAAACAAAAAATCTTTACAAAGGTTATTATGCCACCCCAGGGACTCCCTAGATAATTCCTACAATAGGAATAGAGGTACTTTTCCTTGCTCCAACAGTAATTTTTGTCAATACAGAGATAGCAGTAGTACATTTGTTCACCCTGATATAGGGAAGCCAATACTTGCTTATCTGGCAGACTGTACAATATGTTCTTCATATTATATAGGCAAAACCAACCGCATGTTAAAGCAAAGGATGAGAGAACATATTTATGATATACACAGTGGGGCAAGAAAATAATGCTCTGGCTAAACACGTGGCCAAGTATGATAGTACACATACATTTACATTTATGGTTATCGAAACAGTCAGAAATAATGAAAGGAGAGGGGATGTTGCCAATAGGACAGAAGTGACTGAATTAGAATGGATAATCAGGATGAGAGCTACAATGGGGAAGGGGCTCAATGAGAAGGCTTCCATTAAGCCAGTTTTACAGGCAAGGAACAAAGTAAGATGACAATTTGTATCTATGTTTTTAAATTTTAATTACCTAGTTAATGGTTTTAATTGACTGTTAATTACACAGGAGTATTTATTGGTTGGAATATATTTTAAATACTAAAGTAAAGAGATGCTGTGTTGTCAGATGAAGCGGCAAAATTTGTTGCGAAAGCGCTCACCATTAAGTTTCTTTTTTCTGGATACCGGCTGTGGTTTGGTTCTACTCTATTTTTCAGTACATTAGCATTTTACTAATCCAGAAGTAAACAAACAAGATATCACCTCTAAACTATTTCCCCAAAATACTAGGGTAATAGGGGGTGGCATAGCTACAGCAGTAGTTAAGAATTTGAATAGCTACCGTTTTGGGGAATTGCAACTTACACAACTGTACTATGTTAATCATGTCCACTGCTGTAGGACCCTAAAAGGCTACATTGGTAGATCACCAAAGCCTATCCAACCTGGAAGAATATGAATACAGGAACTCGTGAAGAAGGGTCCTAGCAAAAGCCTGTCCTGGATTTAGGGTAGATGTCAGTTTGTAATGCCTTGTAACAGTATGTACAGAGGACCATAGAGACAAGGCTGTCAAACTGTGCCTAGATACTGCCTGGAACAAGTTTAGCACAGTGGGTATAACTAAAGACAATAGCCAAGGACAGCCATCTAAAAATAGTCCGGTTTGACACAGGCTACCCTTTCTTAGTCCTAGACGATAAGCTTTTATAAAGGAATTGGATTTGTCAAGATAGCACCCGAGTTGCCCATGCATGCCCAGAGTACATAGAATCCTTTCCCTAGTTCTAAGGTTCAGGATAGAATAGGAAGAGACTGATGGCCTGATTCAAAGTAATCTCTGAAGCAACCTTGGGTATGAATGATGGATTTACTTTAGATAACAATCTATTACTCTGGAAAACCAGATAGGGTTCACTCACCATGAAAGCTTGCAACTCAGACAAACATCTTGCAGATGTCAGAGCAGTGAGCAGAACAGTTTTCGATATAACAGACCTTAAAACTACTTTGTGTGCAGGTTCAAATGGAGCTGCAGTTAACTTTTCCAGCAAAACAGTAAGACCCAGAAAGGAGTGGGCTGTTTGTGTCACTGACTCACATGTAACACTTTTGGAATTTGTTTTAGTAAAAGCACTGAAGAAAATGCAGAATCCATGGACAGACATCCTGAAATGGCCACAAGATGTACCTCTCTAAAGGAGTACAACAGGCCTGAGGCTATGTATCTCACACAAATACTTCAGCACCAGTGGTACAGAATCCCAGAAATGCCTGGCTTATTGGCTCGGCACCAACGAAAAAATGTCTTCCATATGCCAAAATAACTTCCTAGCAGCAGGATTTACTACCTCCTTTAGTACCTATTGCAAATCCCCTGAAAAGAAATGCCCAATCAAACCCCCCCTGTGTTTTGAGAGTAGATCCAGATTGTGAGGAAGTTCATGACAATTGCTCTTGGCTAATTCCATTACAAGGGAGAGCAAACATTGCCTGGGCCAAAAGGGGGTCACCACAAATATTTTTAGTGTGCCCTTCTGAATCTTTAGAATTACCCTGTATACAAGTGGAAAGAGTGGAATGCACAAAGAGCATCTGTTAATGTGTTTATTTTGAAAGGAGGCAGACTGATCTACGGTGGTCTGCACACCTGGATCAATTCCTGGAAGACCCCACCTTGTTCAATTACCAATCATGAGGGTCAGTCCTGGCCTTGCTCAGTTTGTCTGCTACTATGATTACTTGTGACAGAAAGTAAGATGCATGTGTGGTTAAAAAAGTGCTGAAGAGCTAACTCCCATGCAATCATAGCCAGCTGGCCTAAA